>NW_008751842.1:683800-747642 GCF_000715545.1 Opisthorchis viverrini
TATATATATTATAATATAATAATATATAATAATATATAAAATACTATACAATATATAAAATGTATAAAGATTAAACTAACCCTTATCCTCGCTCAGAACCGTTCTCAGTTGAACAAATGTGCACCAAAGTATGACTAAGTTCGCCACACAGTGGGAATGGGCTGATTCAAAGTCTAAGTGTTGATCTGAATGCGGTAACTTGCAATGGAACTTGTGTTGACAGAAACCCGAGGGGCTGGGAATCATGTGCAAATAATCGTTGTCTACATTTCATAGTGAGCATAATTTTATCACAAAAACCGTTCATGGTGCTTGGTATTAATACATTCCGCATTCCTCAATCTACTCATGTCATTCAGTTTTCTTCGGCTCTTTGACGGAGCGTAAGTTCGAAGGAGACCCGAGGTAGCGAATAATACCAACCCTGATGAATGGATTTCCGAATCTCTGTTTCCCTTTTTCAGCCCACTGTGCCCTACTTACTGCAAAATACTAGTCAAAACGGCAGCAGATGGTGGCTCATATGTCAGGCGTACATGAGCTTTGTGTACAGTTTTTTTATCCAGAAGACGCTGTACATTTTGCTGAATATACGGAATAGAAAATTCTGGTTTGATGGATGGTACTTGAAAAGGGCTTGGAAGTCAGACATAGACTATATGTCTGGTGTTAGGCTGCAGCGCAATAACAACTCGGATGCGGATGAAGAGGATTTACTGGACAAGGTACAACCTCATTTATCTCCCGTCAATATCTCTTCTCCACATCAAGGAGCTGACCACCCATGCGCTTGCATCCACTGCCATTTTTTGGGTCAAAAACGTGCCAGGACGTTGTCACCAGGGTCAGTGAGGTCACCAGACCCCACGATTTCTGATCTATACCACTCCAAATCCTTTACCCTGTCACCCGATATCAGCCAACGAGAGATACTTTCCGATTCATCAGATGTTGCTATACAGTCCATGGAAAAATCACCAACTGCGGGTGGAGTTTGGGCTTGGGATACAAAGTACATACCACACCAACGCCCACAATCTCCTTGGCTCCCTAGTGGAAGTCTTTCGAGATTGTATCTTAAAAGGTACACTTGTCGTTCCTGTAAGCACAGAAGAAAAGGCACTGTACGAAAACGCTTGAAGCCCAGTAACCATATTCCATGTTGCAAGGATGCACTGCGAAAGCGACTTCATCCTAAGTATGTAATACTACGGTCAGCAGAAGCCAGCCCTCATGACTGGGAGTTTGAACCCAAGGAACGAATTCCCAGAATGAATGAAGAGGAGAGTTTTTATGGGCACTGCCAGTTACTCGAAAAACAACTGCTAACATTTGGTGACAGTTTGGTGGATCCACGCTCGAAATCAGTAGACGTGAACTTTGGTCTTGTCATCTCACCACCACCTGCTGGCCGGTCTATATCCGCCGGCCAATATCAGTCCAAACCCCGACATATTTTAACGCCTACTTCAGAAAAGGATGCAACCTCCACAAGTGCTGACGCCAGGTTACTTGGTTTTGGTTCACCGACAAAGGTCTCGGTTGACAGCAGGTCAAAAACGCCGGCGAAATACCCACTGAATCTTATACTTCCAGTACTCAACCCTCCAATCGGACCCACTAGCGATCAGATGAATCGCATACTCCGACGACATTGTCATCAGCGGGTGATTGCATTCAATGACATTGATGGACTATTCTATCCTGGTAAGCAACTTATCTGCTTCCACTTCGATTTTGTTTTGAATGTGAATGTAAACTGTTCAGTTTTTATCTTACTTGCAGACGGAGTCGACCCACGGCCAGTTTTTTTCGCTGGAAAACCAATCTTACACTGGAGCATCACTACTAGTGGTTAGGAGTCTAGGAAGGAGTGGGATAAGTGAAAGTCATCCAGTGTGCAAGTATCTAACAGCCGTTTTCTTTTTCGTCACATGTGGCAGCTCTAGTGGTCAGTTAGCAGTCCTTATCCCAGCCCACAAGCTATGTTACCATACAGCCGCTATACCGGAACCGAGCCAGTAGATTCTCATGAAACCGGTCAGGAGAAGGAACAGTAAAAACATCGGCCAAACAACCGCAAAACCATTTGTAGATGCTTCAAGACGAGAAAACCCAAAACATTAAATATCCGCCTAAATCAGATATCACTGTCGGTTAGGCTGACAATTTTGCAGAACACCTTTTCCAGTTTTGACGTTCGTACTCTCTATAATTTGAGTAAATTTAATGAAACCTCTCATCTGCGGAAAAACCATTCTAGTTAATCCACTGAAAGCCTAGTTATATTGCCCTATCATTTCGTCGAGAGGAATATCACTCATTTAGGGAAACATGCACATGAAATCACAGAACAGTGATTCCGCCGAAAGAAGCCCACAAAACAGAGTGGCATTGCACAGCATGGCCAATGCAGTGGTATTGCGTTCAGAACCTCATCAGCTGTTTCTGTCGATGGTTTATACTGTATAGCGAGAGAGGACAGCAACACAAAGGCGATTGGGAACGCATCACAGTGGAGCACACGTGGTCTCAGTATAGTAGTTCGAATGCTAGGGCAAGAGGCTTCAATGAAGATTGCCAGGTGTTTACACAGAACAAGATTACGTGCTGCCAATTGGAAGGGGGTTGATTAAGAGCAATGGTTAGAAAAATTGTGTCACATTTAGTAGATTGTTACGGAGGTTTAAACCGAATAGTCTGACTGAAAGATGCCATAAGACACTTAGAGCAGTTGAAAGCAATGTTGCCTGAGAACATATCCGTCTCGAATTACGGAGAGGTGCAGGAAACTGGGGCCGAAAAATGTGCTACATAAGCCTATCTGAGTCACTTCGCCTTTTAACTATGGTATCATCTCTCCCTTAATCACAGGTAAAATGACGGTTGTGGTCACCCCAACTTGAAGTGGTTTTGGGTTGGTATTTATCAATCAGGAGACTCATGCTTCAAGCAGAAAAGGCAGATGTGAGATGTCTGCGTTCTAGGAATCCAACACTAAGCTTTTTCATATATCTGCGGATCCAGATACTCAGGCAGAACAACGAAGTAGCTGCTCAGGCACATTCCTCAGCACTTCCAGTGATGGGTATTGGATTGGGCCATGCTCAAGCCGAAAACAAAAAAGACATGCGGAAATTGGAGCGTAGAGTATCAGCAAGCAACACACTCACGTTCATCTGAAAACCATGTTTTGTATACAAATGGAAATTGGTAAAAATTTTCACATTCCATAATTTGATTCTTATATCACACACTCAGAAGCAGATGCTAGAACACAGGGTAACTGCCTTGCTAAAACCACCATACTCGTTATTTTATTCTCTGCTCTCTTTTGCACACCTATCCCATACCCGTGACAATCTCGGTAAACTTTTGCGGGCTTAAACCTATGCTTACTTCCATCCATTTTCACCTCCAGCAATGATCTTTTAAGGACGGCATTATTTCCCTGACCAATACTCTGACAATAGGCCTAACCCAATCACCTTCAGACTGCCAGTCCGTAGTGTTGCCTTGTGTAAACACTTCGCAACTTTGTTTAAAAATGTTTCCTCTGCGCTCGAAACTGAGACTTCTGAGGTGTGATCCCGATCACTTTTGTATCTCCTGCCTTTAATACATAATATAAACCACAATCTCGGTAGAAACAGCTGATGAGATTCCGAAAGAAATGTCACAGCAGCTGACTTGCTATGCGTTACTACTGTAATGTCACGCTCGAAGATGAAGTTAAAAAGATCTTCCAGAACCCATCTTGGTGGCTCGACAATCCCCGGTCATCGTTTGTGTAATGTTTTTCCCAACGAACTTTTCTCGTCATGTGCACTTGTGAGATGACGCCACCTAGGTGTTTAGACAACGAGATGTTCGGTTGAAAATCAGTTTTTTGGGCTGTGTATATACAGCTCGCGTTTCGTAACTCAGCGGCATTATTAATTGCATGCATATCTTCATTAAAATCCTGCCTTGGAGTGGCCTTCCATATGGAGTACCAAAACTGATCGCCTTAGGGAAAATGAGCATTATGAGCAAGGTTACTAGACTTACACTCCACTGGTGTATGGATGATTGTAGTATACTATATTGCAGGGACGGTTTTATCGAAGCAGATCTTACTAAACCTTTACATGACTCTGGCCTTACCAAATGTCGGTAAGTTAACACTCAGCGACAAACATGTGCTTAAATATAATGCTTCCAGTTTTCAATTAATTGAGAAATGTTTGGGACCGACTGGGAAGTCATCGTTTCAGAGGGGTTTGGTGAACAATCGGTGGATTTATTGCTGGGCAACGTTTCGCTTTTGACACAAAAGTTTCGTCAGGCCAAGTGAGTAAGTAAGTAGGTTGATTGGGTTTTAGGGCAGTCGGGGAACCAGTCCGTGAGATTCCTTATGACTAGTGACGTGATCAGTGCTGGGTGTTCAGTATGATGTTCCTGTTCGTTGATTAGTGGGGATGACTAATATTTACGATAGATTGGTTAGGGGGGATTCGTCTTTATGATGAATCCGGATTTTTTCGTCCCTGCTTCTCCAGTCTAGGCTACCTTAATGAAAAATTCCTCTTGGGGTCGTTCACAGATTTCGTTCACCTGTGTTCGTCCAAGGGTGCTGGGACAATGGTTTGGGGATGGGGTTGGGGTGGTTAACTGGATCTAACTCTACTTAGATTTTGTACTTTTGGACCCAGGCGATTTCGCTGATAATTGCACACCGCCTCGTGTCATCTCGGCTGATCTAGGACCGCTCTTCACACGTTTGCATGTTCTAACCCCTCTATTCTATTAACACTTGGATGCTTGGCGATTTCCACCGCCTCTACCACCAGTCGCTGTGGTGTGAATCTTAAACCCCGTCTCAGTATGTCCACATTTTCTAAGTCTATCCTATGCCCAGTATCTAGAGCATACCCTGCCATTGCTGAATCTTTGGCTAACGCCTGGTATTCCTCTACGTTTCTCGGTGGTCTGTTAATGGAACGCTTATGTTCACCGACTCTGGTGTGCAAATCCCTGGCTGTCTGACCTATGTAAACCTTCGTACAGTCGTTACATTTTATTTTGTATGCACATTTCTGAGTCCTATCAACCGGAAGGCGATCCTTCAAATGCACCAACACCGAGCGCAAAGTCTTCCCCTTCTGGAAAGCTACTCTAGCGTTAGTCGTATTCAGTACCCTTCTAATGATTTCAGATGTCCCTGCTTTGTATGGAATAACCGCTGCTCCGATCCACTCCCTGTCGGGCCTTGGTTTTGGCACCAATACCCTTCTTAGTTGCCGGTTAATTAGACCCACTGGGTATCCGCTATCTTGAGTCGCTTTTTACCTCAAGTTGTGCTGTTCTGCACTGTGTACAGAGGAGGTCGACCGAAGAAAGAGAGAGGCATTTGAGATGCCTCTGAATGAGCCTGGGGATCTAGCTTCGCATATAAACAGGCACTTCTACAGCTTGTGTGTAATAAGACGAATTAGGGTTGCACCTTGGAGTAAAGGCTTCGTGGAAATTAGTCTAGTTTCCTAGTTAATGCGGCAACCATTTACGTGGGTCGTACGCTCATTCATCGACAGAATCTAAGCTGTATGACTGCTAAGCCAGCTGATCAGCTCTGATCTTTAAACGACCATATAGTAAGATATAAGGTATCACCATCCCTCAAAAAGAGATAAATATCGTCTAATTAAGTCTATGAGAAAGCGGTATCATTATGGATGAACTTAATTAGATTATGAGGTTATAGTGTTGTCAAAAACCGATGAAGTCACAGAACACTCCACTTGTTGTTTACCGACCATCTGAGTTTGATCTTTCGTACCCAAGAAGGAGTGGATAAATTCACTCTCGAATCCCTCTCATCTGGAACCCAGCTGAATCTCCCGTTTGTAATGTCTCCAGGCAACGGAATGTGCTGCACCAGGCTGCTTCGTGTTTCAGTCGCTACGGTATTCGAGATATCGCGATACATGTACATACGTGTTGCATTAATCATAAGGTTGCTGAAAATTCTTCGGCAGCCCACGACTGGTTTCGCCCTTCTTGCGGCTTAGCAGGCAGGCGCAGTCTCCGAGTTTCCGTCAACCTTATGTTCTACTTGAAACCAGATTGCCTGGAAATACCACAAACGAGAGATTCAGCTGGGTTCCATATGAGTCTCTCGTAAAACCAAATTTGTTTACAAATGAGTGTATTTCGCTAACCTCGTACGATTTGGTTTCAATTAGGACACGAGGTTGACGGAAACTCGGAAACTGCGCCGACTTGATGAGCCCCAAAAAGGGCAAAAACCGGTTGTGGGCTGCGGAAGCATTTTCACTAACCTTATGAGTAGTACATTACGTATATCCTCCAAAACCTCTTCCTACCGTACAACTTTAACCTTTTTGTAGAAAATTACTGCATCCAAACCCTCAGTCAAACTCGGGCACGAACCTTAACCCCAATTTCAGACCCTCTATCAAGAAGACTATGATTATGTGTGGAAAGAGACCAAGTTGTCGACAGTTCAAGAGAGTTTCACCTGGTCTCAAACCCTCAGTCAAACTCGGGCGCGAACCCTAACCCCAATTCCAGACCGTCATCAAGAAGACTATGACTATGTGTGGAAAGAGACCAAGTAGTCGACAGTTCAAGAGAGTTTCACCTGGTCGAAAACTGACCGTGTACTTCATTGGCACCCTAATGTTGGATGCGTCTGACTACAGCGGTGTGTTTGACCAGCAAGCCAAAAAACGTTTATCAAGGGATTAAAAAGCCCATAGGAAGTCTAGATGATAGAATGATTTTAGCGTTACAGGAAAAGGTCCAAAATCTCCCGCTCAGTTCTTCTGAAAACACAAGCAGTCACGATCCTGGCAATATCCCAAGTCTGTTTGTCAATGTGCAAGAATGAAATACGAAATGAGATGAAATAGGAAATAGCATAAAGGATTAGGCCTAACGGACCTTCTGAAAAAAATGACTTAGGGTTTGTTTGGTTGTCACCAAGTTTCAAGTTCTGTTTGGGGAACCACTAGACTTCTTTTCCTTCCTTCACACACCTTCCTTTCCACACCAATTGTCTACCACATTATTTGGGTCCTAGTAGCATGCTCTGGCATGAGTGATGGTATATAAAATGGACCCTGCAGCGGTCTACCATGATCAAGTTAGCTTGCCAACGCAATCGAATTGGTCTCGATGTGGCTCTAATTGCAGTTGTTTAATCGGTCAGTTAAACATGCGGTTGGCCAACAACTAACTGTGTACAGCTCATCAGACCCGGAGATCCAGATAAGATTCAAGTGAAGTTTGACCTCATACACACCCTTAGGATTAATGCTTTCTAAAAATGCATTGTATTCACATTATGCGCACATTCATTCCCACTATAATCCCAAAACCATATAGTAAATATAATTGAAGTGGGAAACTTGTATCAAAATTAACAGAGTATATAAAAGCGGGTTCATGATAAAGCACGTGATAAGATAAAATTGGCACTAAGCACAATATTTTTCGTAAAAAACATAAAGATCATCCATTTTTGTATACGCTGCGTAAATATCCATCTGTATACCAGATATGACAATCTGAGTTTACTGCAAATACGCCACAAACAAACAGTGAAATTTCACTAAATCAAGTGAGCGAAATTCCTCTTCTTATCTGTTTAGGAATATTATCCGTTTTACTGTCTCCAAAAGCTGACTTTATCTTATCATACCTTTTATCACAGGCCTTGTTCAGAAGTGTGTGACACCAGAAACATCAGTCATTCGGTTTCGTCACAACGGTCTATTTTCCGAGGTGCCGAATATGCTAACCCTCCCAATCCTCGACATAGTGCACACACAGGCACTAAACGTGAGCGTACCATATATGTATCTAAATATTATGTATATAGATAGATTGATTCGAAAGGACTTTATGACTCTCGAACGCTATTATTATTAGCCATTTATTATTAGTAGTGATGTTACGGCCTCCGTATTTTACTGAAAGGAATTGTAAGTGGTAAAATGCAAAAAATTTAGTTCCGTGTATCAATACGTAAATAGTGCGCAGGGTATTGCTAAAGTTGACCCGTTGTCGACATTTCATTCCACATAGCTGTCCCTGATTGGACTGGGCCCTCACTTAAAGACCACCAGACAGTATTACGCAACATTTCGAGTGCTTGTCACTGATTTGGCTTAGACAACCAAGAGGTGAATTAAATCTGTTCGACACGTTATAGGGCTCACCAATTTTTGCTGTTCTTCTACACTCCCAGTGAATAAACATTCAGATTATCCACTTATCAGTCATGGCATCTCCTTAGTGATTCTATAACACAAAACTCTTAGGTTCTCCTGTTGCGTGCTTTGAGAATGGGGAACCCTGCTAAGGTCACTTTATTGTCCGGGGTTCAAATCTTGGCACGGCCATTGGATATACACTGCTGATGAGCTCTAATGAGAGCGAAACTCGAGTGCAGTGCTTCCCTTTGGTGTGGCTCACTGGATAATTACCGCAGAACAGGAAAATGGCCGTTCAAACGAGAAGGGTGTGACTATGACCAAAATACTTATCCCGCAAAACCCTAAAACTGCAACACACGAATTCTTGTCATCACTGGCTGGCTGTGAACTAATATATGTGCCCTCATAGAGTTAACAGTGCCTGGGTTATCTACAGTTTGCTTTGTGGAAGACTTTGGACAAACTCCTAGGGTCTGAATTCATCGCGGTATTTCCAATCGGAAGTTACTGTGAAATAAATAAGTACAGCGAATATGAAACCAGTCCCGGCACTCACCTGGAAGGACTCAGCAACCGTTGTAAGCCTGCATTCTGGACGGTCAAAATGGTTCAATTTAACGCTGGCATGGTATGGGAAATCATAACTACTACTACAACTTAAGGTTCCAGGTGGATGGGTCAGAATTAAGAATAAGGGTGACTTCCTACATCACACTAATTAACGGGTGTCTCTTTACGGTTTCCCTTGAGAAGCAAGTGGAAAAGATTGTCAACATACTAACTCTACGACACAAACAGCTAAGTTTCTTCCGCGATCATCTGGTTGTCTGAATGTCATGCACACAAACACATGTAACAACATGAGAAACAAGCTTAGTTGTCGCAAGCGGTAAGCAGCAAAAAACCCTTATATTGTGATAATTGCGATTACTGACCAAATATGGCTTACCACTTGAGGAACCAGTGCTATACACAAACACATTCTCTCTCTATTGGTAGGATCCCTTGTGGTCTGCAAATTGCGAAACTAGCTGAGAGTCAACCGGTGTTTTTAACTTTTGGCATCGATACTCCACTACGACCAATTAGGTCTGAGAAAATTTTGGATAGGACATCATCGGTTTCACTGTTCATGAGTCTCCTCTGGTACACATAATCTCAGAATTCCCAACAGTCTTACTCCATACCAAAACACCAAATTTTACTTACGATGAGATAAAGATTCAATTAAAAGTTAAGTTGGTGTTAACAGGAGAAGTAGTTGAAATTCACAATAATCTGTCGTACCTAATGCTCCCCAAATAAGCGAATATACGATCATCTACAAACTAATTTGGTTTTTCGAGAGACTCACCTGGAACCCAGCTGAATCTCTCGTTTGTGATGTTTTCTGGCAACTGAATGTGCTGCACCAGGCCGCCTCATAATTCAGTTGGCATGATATTCAAGGTCTCGCAGTATATTTTCATAAAGGAAACTACTCACAAGGTTGCTGAAAACTCTTCGACAGCCCACGATCGGTTTAGTCCTTCTTGGGGCCTATCAGGCGCAGTCCCCGAGTTTCCATCAACTTTATGTTCTACTTGAAACCAAATTGCACGAAATTAGCAGAAATTGGTTTCAAGTAGAACATAAAGTTGACGGAAACTCGGGGACTGCGCCTGATGGGTCCCAAGAAGGACTAAACCGATCTTGGGCTGTCGACGAATACTCTGCAAATAAGTTTTTCTGCGTACGTATGATTTGGCGTTCAAGTACAAATTAAGGCACATGACGATTCGGGGACTAGAACTACCAAATAAGTAACAAGAAGGGAGAAACCAAGAGCAGGCTGTTCAAAGTTTTCATCATATCCTAACTGAGACAGGCTATTTTTGTGAAGCATACTTGGTTGGAGAAGACCATGAACAAGAGGTTTCTGTGAATTGCAGTCAAGTCTCCTGTCAGCAAGAAAGCAAATAAGTATTTTTTTGATAAAGCAAATGATAATTTTTTGCACCTTTTTGACATCCCACTATTGTGGGTTGCAAGTCGGTAAGGATATTTTCTGTCATCTGAAATGATCAGCGTAGTTCAACTCTGATTCGCAAACGCAGACCCCCGCAATTCATGTCACTCTCACGAAGTTCATTCAGTGAACTTTCTCAGTCAACGGATCAGTTCTTTTGTCACATGTGTGGAGCTTGTTTTAATTTAAAAAGTGCTTTAATGTTGAGAGAACAAACCACACTTTGTGTGCCTTGGCTTCAGGCAAAGAGCGTCTGAATCCCGGAACTGGCACTTATCTCAAAAAACCTGAAAGGCACTGCAACAATTTCCGGGAAACTGTTTGGCTAGGTACTCAGTTTAAGAAAACTCCCATGTCCGGTTCTGCTGTTGAAAGAGATGAAAAACCTATCAGATGTTTGCCAATGACATTTATTGAAATGACAGTTTTTGTTGTGTGCCTTAGATCATCATCATATTTAGTTCTGTCTTACTTCTCACCCGTCAAATAATACCATGTGTGTTAGTTGGCACTACCATGTTTTATTGACGCAACTTAAAACAGATTTCTTTCATTCAAGGATGGGGACACTGCGTTGGTACGCGTGAAAAATCTTAACACAAACTGTGAATGTTGGGTTCCCGCACGCATAATCGGGGGCTTTTTGGGCTCACCAGATCCCAGCTTTCCACTCCGCCATCGGTATCAACTCAAATTGTTCAGTGGATCAAAGGTAATTACTGCGTGCAATTCATCATTAGGCACTGTGGGCCTGAGTGTGGTTTGTGTGGTTTGAAAGTATTTCATCCTTCAACATGCACGTGGAATTTGGCTTTTCTAACAATATATAGACCTAGCCGATTGGAACGTTAGAAACTGTATGACATATAGATGAAAACTAGGAAAATGTGGCTCCAGAGTCCTTCGCGCATTGGTGGGTGACAAAACCCCCAGGTAATCAATGAAACCGTTGGACTCTGAACTGGAGACACAAGTAGTAAAAAAGTCACGCTGCCTAGTAAGTGTCCATTATCCCCAGTACCAGAAACAAACAAACAAACTGCACAACCACCAACCCACCGCTACGCACTACTACGCCCCCACAGCAACGCACTGATGATGTCATCTCGATTGGTGATGAAATGTTTGCAATCAAATTGCCCAGCTCAGCGAACAAGCCAACGACCACCATCATTCTGGGAGTTTGAGCAAATTACTATGGTCAATGTGGTGAGAATAACGGGCGTAACTCACCGGTGGGTCATGGATTATTTACTATAAGGTGAGAATTATTCCAACAACATCGAACAACAATATGGCACAAGAAGGATAGTTGGAATTATGACGCCATGTTTCATTACGGGGGCCACTTTTGGTTCACGGTTGAGTGATACATTGACCTACTTTGTATCTTTCAGGTTATAGTCCACTTCGTTTACAATCTCATTCTGTTTCGGCCCGTCACAAACTTTCGTTGCCTCATAGCTGTGGACTGTAGGTGGACTGTGGTTTGCCTAAGTGATGTCTGGGTGACGAAAGTTTGGCACCAGTCCCCTTTCTTCAACTGTTTTATCTCTCTTACTTTAAGACATTAGAAACCATTGAATAAACCTTGTGGTCGTGCAGTAATGAAGCAGTAGTGTCAACACCGATATTGCTCTCTCTGAGGATGATGATGTTGGTGATGATGATGATGATGATGATGATGATGATGATGATGATGATGATGATGATGATGATGAGGATGATGATGATGTGGTATTCTCGATATCCGTCATTGGTCATCCCCAGATATCTCCATCTTCCAGATGTGATTTAGTGCTTACAATCAAGACGNACCTACTTTGTCTCTTTCAGGTTATAGTCCACTTCGTTTACAATCTCATTCTGTTTCGGCCCGTCACAAACTTTCGTTGCCTCATAGCTGTGGACTGTAGGTGGACTGTGGTTTGCCTAAGTGATGTCTGGGTGACGAAAGTTTGGCACCAGTCCCCTTTCTTCAACTGTTTTATCTCTCTTACTTTAAGACATTAGAAACCATTGAATAAACCTTGTGGTCGTGCAGTAATGAAGCAGTAGTGTCAACACCGATATTGCTCTCTCTGAGGATGATGATGTTGGTGATGATGATGATGATGATGATGATGATGATGATGATGATGATGATGATGATGATGATGATGATGATGAGGAATTCTCGATATCCGTCATTGGTCATCCCCAGATATCTCCATCTTCCAGATGTGATTTAGTGCTTACAATCAAGACGGTCGCACTTCAATGTTTACAAAGCTTGCTTTGTTGACAGTTACTCTGAATTTCACCTGCCTTTGTTGTCAGCAACAACTAAGCTATCACCGTCAAATCACTCAGCAGACTTACGAACGATGAAGCTGCCTTTCATTTGAGACAACTGGTCATCATCTTACAGTTCAGCCTCACTTCACAGTCAACTCCTTTATATTTATCTCTCAATTCTGTAGCCCGTAGCTTTCTGAGAACTTTTCTTCGATTTCACCATCCTCAAGTTTTCGTTATTTTATTTCCACCATCCTTGTAAATGGTAAACGCGTGCACGAAATTGGTTGATCATAGAGATAACCACACCCTATAAAGCTGTCTTGCCAACCATGCCGTCTTCTACTTTCCCGCCAGCTCTCATTGCATTATCCCTTTCTTAGGTTAGATTAACTGCGTCAGCTTGAAGTACTGCCATTCAAGACACGAAGCCAAGGATAGGGATGAATACGCAGGTCGCCCGACCGAGCAAAGCAATGCGTGCTGTACAAACAAATATCTGATGGCGGGCGCGCAAATGAAAGCGATAAAATTGGGCGCACTCAAAATTGCAATTCATGCATTTCCGGAAAATTCGCTGATTTCATGAATTTGCAAAAATCGTATGTGTGCGGGCTAGCCAGCCACACTGTTTTTGTCACATAATCTGTGAAAGAAATGGACGACAGACTCAGTAATGTAGACTTACCAGACAAACAACACAAAGACATGTCATTGGTGAATGAATGTGAATAAACATTATCCACTATTCGGTTTGTCTTCGCTAAAAATATCTCCTCTTCTAGGAGCTAGTTAGCCAGACGTGTACACCAAGGTTTTTTATTCAGGTATGGTTCATGAATTCCATGTAAAGCCTGGTCGACTCTTTGATCCGCCAACATTTTGTCATTTGATAATCTCGCGTTTTCTGAAAAGCAAAAGTAAACTGTATGAAACGGGTGGAACAAAGGTTAAACAAAAGACAGAGAGAACTAGACTTTTTGATACCTCCGTTCACACGGACTACATAGTCAAAATGTTTTCCGTTTTTGTTTTGTTCCCACCACCCATACATGTTTTAATGAGAGTAGGGGGCTTGGCGGTTTTGTTGTTATTCATGACGTCAGGGAAATTAAACCTAGCAATCAAGGTACAGGCTACCTTATAATCTGTCTACATGACAATCAAATTCAACGTCATTCACCTATGAAAATGGTAATTTTCTTACTTTATGTAGCATGTTTTCCGTCGGCGAGACGTCCTGCGAATCAGTCCTCTATTCTACAAAGGTCTCTTGGACTACATCAGAGCAAAGCGCGGGTAAGTCTGATACTTTGTATGGGTTTCTTGCCTCCTAAATGCTTAGCAAAAAGGTTATGCATTACGTATATTTCGCTGAGACTGGGTAATTAAGAATGATGAACTCGTGTAGCAAGTTCTGTCTCTTCGCATGCAGATTAGCTGCAAAACAGTAGTGTTCTAGATTCGCTGTCGTTCAGTTAAAACACCGGGTCGATATTTTTGCCCAATATATGCGTAGAGAAGACTACGGTAACCTGACTCAAAGAATTTTAGGATCACCCCAGGGAAGGAGAAAACTGTTGCTATCTTGGAAATCACGAGAAGGCCATAGAGTAACAACACTAGAGATCAGAATTTTGTCTTCCATTCCAGACCCCGTTATGATACATCGTTTTGAACTTTCTGTTCGATTTAACTGAGATAATGCTTGTTATAGGACAGATCATTTCCCAGATCAAAGTTGTCTGCTTCTTTAGAATAGGTTTACAAAATGGTGTAAATAGGAAGGAAGGCTTCAAACAGCTGTGTTCTGTGGTTTGGGTTTCGTTATCATAAGTGTTTTGTGCTTTGATCTTGTCAACTATCACTGCGAACATTTACTAAGAAGGATGATATTCTTCATCCGTGCTCATAATGAAACATCGCACGCAAACAAGTGACTGTCCTCCCACAAGACGTATACCTGGGAAAGCTAATTTCCTAAAATGTTCAGGCAGAAGCCTAATCGATGCATGTTCTGGCGAAGTGAATCGCCAAAATCACTTTTAGGAAACGAGTAACTCGGTCCACATCATGCAGCTGTTCATTACCAGTTGTTCCTTATTTCCCCTGATAAGCCTAATAGCTGGTCTTTTCGGCTACTCTTTGAAAGTGGTCAACCTCTCATTCAAAAAGCCTACCAAAGCCTTGAATGCTTTGTGTTCGGTCCCATTCAAACACGTCTACCACACTACATGTAGCGGCTTAGTTTCGGTTGAGCTCGAAATATCTTTGATTAAGACGCGAGCTTAGTGACCGCGGGATTCGTCGTTCTACCCCTACCCTGGCATCTCAGCTGCTTCTTTTGGGGTTCGTAAACCTGGCACCTAGGCACCGGCAGTGTGCTCCAACTGAACAATTATTTCTTTTTAATTTTACGTGGCTTGGAGGTGAACCGGTACGCACACTGTTCTGGTGAGACCCAGTAATTGTGAATTATTCTTGTGCTAATTCACTCGATTAGCTGTTTGTAATTGCATAAATCACGTTCACATCTGTCTCGTTTGAACAGTCGTCCTGCCGTTCTGGCAAAATTATTTTCGTGAGTCCACGCCAATAGGGGAGAGCCCTGGACTCAAGTTTCTGTCTTATTGAAGCTCATCGTCAGTGCATATCATTAGGCATGCGGATGTACGAACCTCGGACATCCGACATGCAAGGCGAATGTGTTAGCCCTAATCCACCAGCGCACGGTGGACCGATCTGAACAGGAAAATGTGTTCACGCTTGAGCAATGTGACTGGTTTGCCCAGTGCCTCGAACGACGACTCGGTAACTGTCCTGGTTGTGTCGATCTATATGCACTGCTGATGAGCTCTAATAAGGACGAAACTTGAGTCCAGTGCCTCCCCCAGTTGGGGTGAACGCACTAGAATAATTGTTCCAGAACAAGAGGACAACTATTCAAAGGGGAGTGATGTTAACGTGTATTTTCTGGATGCCATGATACAGAACTAGGTAAAAAGCTGCTCACATCAAAGGCAATCGGTTTGGCAACACAAAGGTGCACACAAAGTTCACAAACTTGAAATTACTTGAAATTACTTCGGCACCTTACTCTAGCAGCCAGTCGAATGACTGTTTACATTTTTAGTTACAGAATCCACTGATAAAAGCGTACGAACTCAAACGCACGAAGTAACAATCAGATTCAATTTGGGTGTCAAAGTCTTCCACTAATCCTCTGAGTGTAGTTTAGTAAAACTGCAATAAATGAACATAGAACACCGGGACAAACCACATATACTGGGGCTTTTCATCTTCATTTCGCATGATCCATGCTGGGGGGTTAAGAGGTTTCACATATGGTAAGGAGAAAAAGTAACATCCTGTCATCAACCGTCGAATGCCGTAATACACATCAAGCAGACACCATAGCGATGCCTGTGCGAAAATGTAGTAGTTCAGACAAATCGGACTCAATAGGCTGTAATAATCAGTGTTCAAGAAATTCCAGTCACCGAAATCTAAGCGAGCCAATAACTCCCAATGGAATCAACAAAAAATGGATAGCGATTCCGACAAGAACATGACCAAGTCCTGAAAGTTAGAATTTTTAAAACCTAACCCTCTGTCTACTTCCAGTGGTGATCTGCCAGATCAACCGGCAGCAACTGGTGAAGAACCTGCAAAGCCTAAATTGAAGCTGCGCAAACGTCAAAAACCCCAGTCGGCTGCTGTATCTCCGCGTTCCATTCCAAGGCCTCGACCGAAGAAAGTGAAAAAAGAGGTAGGTTTGTTCACTGTCATTCAAAGGGTCTATGGAAACGCTGGACAAGTCAACACCGGTTTCGTCCGAGGCTGCTAAAGCCGAGTACACGTCCAGTGGGGCGACTCTGGAATTTCAAAAGAAATAGGATAGGCAAAAGCGCGTGCAGATTGATCTTGCAATATCTTCGATAAGTCAACTTTGTTGGCTTACTGTTTCCCAGCCTATTGGCTGCATTTGGGTGTATCAGCGTGAAGTCTACCCTTGTATTACATTAATCGGCATCTCCAACAGGACAAGCGTTGACTACAATCATCCGTCCAGTTGCGCAGTTCTTGTGTGGTCAAAAGTTGTAGGTACATTGCAGTACATAAAGTGACTGGAAACATTTCAGCCTGGATGACTGAAGTGTCTCAATCCTGAAACTAGTCTCGTCTCATGAACGTGCTATTTTGGTTCAATATAAACTAACCATGACCATGCGGATTGATAAGTCGATGGAATTAGCAAGGTTATCAAATTTCGGCCGCGCCAACTTTCTGCTGATTAGCCGAATAGCTCTACTCGATGATGCTCTCGTGTTTCTTGTCCCAAAACTTTTGTTCAAAAGGTTGTTTGAATGGATACACCTATGGGCTTTATCTGAAAATACACCGATATTAACAGATAGCATTTTTAGTGCCAAAGTTAATGAAATCTCAAGAAAGTCCGCTACCTGTTTCGCCCCTCTTGGAGCCTATCAGATAAGTCTAGTCCCGAAATTCCACATGTAATCATGAAAAGCTAATAAAAAGACAGCTGGGTCTTATCGGCTTGGTACTGATCAAGTACAGTTTCAAGTAGAAATGAGTTGCTTTGTTGACGGTGCTCTTATGTCTCACAAAGAAACGCGATACGGTTTTTTGTCATTCGGACACCAATGCTGAGTAGACAACCATAGTTTGAAGCCGATTCTCGTTTGGTATGCTCTCTTACTCATCTAGGCTGTATTAGTCGATACATAGTAGCATCCATCATAGAGAAAACGGAGTACCAGTTGACGGTATCGTTGTATACCGTGTACCAGATGTAAACACAACGGCAGTGAAGAAATCGCTGAAGCCCCCTTTGCTGTTCCACCGTGAAAATCCACCAGTTTAGCCCAGAGATGACGGTTATGGATATGGGGAAATCACAGATGAATTCACCCAACTTGGGCTTCATGAGTGAGGCAGTTGTCAGCTTCATACAGTGCATGTGAATTTTTCTCACAAAATCCGTTTTGGTGAAGGAGGTCTTCGTGAAACGGTTATATCAAGACCGGTGGGGCCAAAAACACATCGTACAATGAAGTGGACAACGACATAATCACAACGACAAAGTTTCAGGCATGTTCACAATCAGGAAAACCGGCAAAAGGCAATCTTTTGGTTTTCATCAATATATCGTACCAACGAAAGACTACATTCCGCTTAAAGAAAATTCCTGTCACAAGTGAACGATTTCGGTCAGTCCCGTAGACGTTCTTTCCAGAGGAAATTCACTTTACACAAATGCTTAATTCGTAATTTCACCGTATGCCGCAATTTTTAAACCAAGTATTCTGTCCAACTTATACGTCGTGAATTTTATGAGTACGTAGCGTTACCATCGTATCTTGGTACTACGAATGTTGAGATACACTAACATTCCCCGAGTTATGTCCTCTCAGTTCGTTCGTGCAGAAGTTGTTATCAACCCAGTATGTCATATGGATTACTTATCTGTTCCATCCACTCGAGAAGTCTGGCCCTTCAACAACAAACCGTTTGCATTTTTGCAACAACCCAAAGTTTTTCGTCAGGTGGTGGGTAGATTTTCGGACCAATCCGGAAACGGCGAATTTATGGTACAGGAACCACTCGAGCAAATTTGTTACTCCGGTACTACTGGCGTGCCAAGTATAGCCTGAAGTTGGCTCAAACAGCGTCAGTTTATTTCTGTGGTATCATCACAAGTTCAAATAGCCACAAAGACAGTCCGATAAAACAACGGTCCTATTCTACGGAAATTACAAAGCTAAGTTCATGCTAATCTATGAAAAATTAAGGCACCTTCCTTGACTTCTAAACCCAGAAGTTTGAAGCTGTTGTCCAACGGTCAATGTACCCAAATATTGGTTGTTGTGGTATGTTTACTGGTGGTTGATCAGGTGGCCATCAATTCATTCTCTGAGACCGTCGATTGTACCCTGAAGATGTCTACTCGACTGGGGACGAGACGCTTGCAAACTAATTGCCAAACTTAGAGAACAGCGTCTGATCAAACACCTGTTGTCCGACTACAGATAATATGATAGAAGTGAAGTTGCTCCGTTTGGTTCCCATTTTTCTGGACCCTATATGGGTCAAATATACTGTGGCTCTGTTTATCCGAGGTTAACTGCAGCGGAAATTCTCAAGGCTGAGAAGTGATTAATATTGAATGTTTTCAGCCATCGGTTGGGCTAGGTTGAGTTGCGCGCAAAATCCTAAAAGTTAAACAGCTCAACTGGAGATTTATCAACAAATGCGGGACTACCATCATCATTATAAACAGTCAGAACGGCATACTTGTTGTACAATGGTTGTAGTTACCACAGTTTCGTTCACCGATGACTTGGAAAGGTGGGCTAGGTAGCTTCTCATTGGAGGTGGGAGGTGATAAATTGGTGCATAAATGCAGATATATTAACTGACTATTAGATGGGGATTGTGAAGAGAGCTTTGCGTTGAAGGCAGTAGCCTGGATGCACGAGCGCCATGGAGGACGCGACTGGGCCATGTCTGACAATGTCTGAAACCATTGATGTGGCCCGTCTCGTGGTCCCCATCCAGGAAGACGGCAGTGATCAAAGCAGCTGAGTCCGCCGGTAATGGCTGTTATACTTGGCTACCAAGTCATTGTTTGACTTCCTCTGGTTCGTTTTCACCCTTTGCGTGGTTGTGCAAAAAGAACATACGAGGAAGTCGGTCGAACGGTATACTCAGCAAGTGGCCGGGTCAGCGCAACCTATGCAGTATGAGCGGAAATCCCGAGAGCAATTTGATCTCACAGGCATTAGATGCTGGTAGTGAGTCATGCGTGATCGTACCAATGACGATGTTGAAGAGGACAGATGAAAGAGGGCAGCCTTGTCTGACACCACTCAATGTAGTGAACTCAGAACAGAGCTTTCCGTAAACTTTCACACGGCCGCGGGACTTGACGCACAGAGCCTTAAGGTGGGTTAAGAATTTATGGAGGACACCTTTGCTCCACAGACACTGCCATGGTGCCTGATGGTCTACATATTCAAAGGCTGATTTCAGATCGAGAGACACAACCATTGTTGGTTGCTGGAAGCAGTATCGCTGTTTCAGAATCTGTCGGAGGGTGAAGATATGATCGATGTGTCCTCTTGCAGGACGGGACCCAGCTTGGCTTTCACGGATCACTCTCTCCCTGTGTTCACTCGAACTTCGAAGACCAAAGAGCACCTTCGATGCCACAGCCAGCAGGCTGTTTCCACGGTGGTTTTCAAACAGCGTCCGCGTGTCCTTTTTGAAGATAGGGATAACTGTCGACATGCACCATTCTGCAGGCACTTTCTCTTCGTCCCATATCACACCAATTAGTTTTGTCAGGTTGGTCATCAGGTATTCTCCACCAGATACAGACCGTCCGGTCCTTGTATCTTCTCACGTTTTAGGGCAATAATGAAATGATAAAATTTTACAAACCTCAAATTGTGAGATTATGCCGACTTCTATACACCGGTTTAGGAACAGCTAATTCCAGAAGGGATCTCAAAGTTCACATCGACTTACTCAAGTGGCCACAAGATGGCGGAACCCACGTGGCTGACTTGCGGTGACAAGGTCAAAGAACGGTTTATGTTCAGGTAAAAAAGATAGGCACTGTAAGCGCAAAACGTAAACTAAACGTTATACACAATGAGAATGCGATTAGAATCAGCGGTTCGCAAAGTGCATTTCGCTTAGGGATCGGTTGGCGTATGTTTGGAGAGGGGACTGAAATTCCTAACGTCAAAACAATTCGTTTTTTTTGAGAGCAATTTGATCTCACAGGCATTAGATGCTGGTAGTGAGTCATGCGTGATCGTACCAATGACGATGTTGAAGAGGACAGATGAAAGAGGGCAGCCTTGTCTGACACCACTCAATGTAGTGAACTCAGAACAGAGCTTTCCGTAAACTTTCACACGGCCGCGGGACTTGACGCACAGAGCCTTAAGGTGGGTTAAGAATTTATGGAGGACACCTTTGCTCCACAGACACTGCCATGGTGCCTGATGGTCTACATATTCAAAGGCTGATTTCAGATCGAGAGACACAACCATTGTTGGTTGCTGGAAGCAGTATCGCTGTTTCAGAATCTGTCGGAGGGTGAAGATATGATCGATGTGTCCTCTTGCAGGACGGGACCCAGCTTGGCTTTCACGGATCACTCTCTCCCTGTGTTCACTCGAACTTCGAAGACCAAAGAGCACCTTCGATGCCACAGCCAGCAGGCTGTTTCCACGGTGGTTTTCAAACAGCGTCCGCGTGTCCTTTTTGAAGATAGGGATAACTGTCGACATGCACCATTCTGCAGGCACTTTCTCTTCGTCCCATATCACACCAATTAGTTTTGTCAGGTTGGTCATCAGGTATTCTCCACCAGATACAGACCGTCCGGTCCTTGTATCTTCTCACGTTTTAGGGCAATAATGAAATGATAAAATTTTACAAACCTCAAATTGTGAGATTATGCCGACTTCTATACACCGGTTTAGGAACAGCTAATTCCAGAAGGGATCTCAAAGTTCACATCGACTTACTCAAGTGGCCACAAGATGGCGGAACCCACGTGGCTGACTTGCGGTGACAAGGTCAAAGAACGGTTTATGTTCAGGTAAAAAAGATAGGCACTGTAAGCGCAAAACGTAAACTAAACGTTATACACAATGAGAATGCGATTAGAATCAGCGGTTCGCAAAGTGCATTTCGCTTAGGGATCGGTTGGCGTATGTTTGGAGAGGGGACTGAAATTCCTAACGTCAAAACAATTCGTTTTTTTTTGCTGAATTTCGTTCACGAGTTTAAACGACACATCAGGCAGAGTGCAGCTACTTGATTTCCCCGTTAGAAAAGTGCTGGTAGATCCATGGATTACTTCTGGCATGAAGTATTTATCATGGTACTCTTTAAAATGCCAACTATGACTGCTGGTTATTCACACCTTCCGTCTTCCAGACAAAGGTAAGCAGTACAGAGAACTTAAACAATCTCTCGGCTTCTGAATGGTGCTAATCAATTTATCGAAAATCATATCCTCTAGAGCACTTCATTCCTCGCCAGTCATCTAGCGGAATATCGCTGCCAGAATTTCCCATCCAAGTACTCTGTCATCTTAAGCTTGTTAGGTTAATATGAAAAAGGATGGTAAATCGCGTTGCTGGCAAGAATTATACTCAATCAGTTGAGCTTACATTTGACTGGTTAGAATTGAGGGTATGGAATTGGCGAGCGTATGGAAAGCGGTCTCAGCTAAGCCGAGTTTACACGTGACTGTGTGGTTGTCAATCCATGTAGAATCCTTAGCAAGAACAGGGGGGTGGGCGTGGAAATTCTAACCCGACCAAAGTTCACAGCGTCTCTCTTAAACAAATATCTTAGCATTAGCTCATCCAAACAGACAGACAGAAAATTCAAATGATGTTCAAGAGGTATCATAAAGTGAACCGAACCAGAAGAACTAGACCCTAGGCTTGGCCCAAACACATCGGTCCAACGCTTGTTCACCCACCCTAACACAAAAATCCCTCGGCCGCCACTCAACAGATATTTAGCTTGACTTAGCTGAATGGTTATCCCTCCGCATTAAATCTCGACCAACCTCGGAACCTAGTCACTTGGCCTGACGAAGCTTTTCTGTCAAAAGCGAAACGCTAACCAACAATAAATCCACCGATGAGACCGGCGGTTCACCAGTCGAACGCCAACTCAGATTGTAGACCCTCGTATTGTAGATCCTCGTAACTATGGAACGAAATTTCTATGATCCATACGTCCTTCTGTGTCACTAATTAGTTACGAGAGTCATCATCAGATTCCAGTTGCGGGTGCCCCCTGCTTGATCATTACCTTTGTGTCAGGTGCTTATTTTCCTAAACACCCATTCGAGCTCTAACACCTTACTGTGTTCTAACTAGGAATTCCCATAGCCTCCTGGAGAAAAGGTTGAAGATACACAATTTGAGTAATGAAGATTAAGCCTGACAGACTGCTACCCCGAAAAACCATTTTGGACTCCACGAAATCTCGTTAATAAGTTGAGTTCGTTGACACAAATTTTAGAAACCGAAATCTCTGAAGGTGTGCATCGAAAGGTTAATTTTGTAGCTGTTCGTCGTAATCAGAAAACCATATCAATTTAACTTGCGTGGTACCAAGCTAGAAAGTAATCCCATTCATTTTATTACAGAATGAAACGACACCGTCGGCCTCCAAGGCAGTGTCGCCACTGCCACGAAAACTACCACAGTCAGCCCCACCCCCACCACCACCACCACCACTACCGCCACCGCCTCCGCCTCCTCCTCTACCCAGAACACCTTCAAAGACATCTCGAAAACTTGGAGAAACCAGCTTCCCAAGGCCACCGCAAAAGCGCCCTCCCGAAAAACAAGATAAATTCATTGCGCCTCCCAAACCACTACAACTGCCAAATAAAACATCCAATAAACCGACGGAGTTGTCAAGTAAGGCCCCCAAGATTGCACCACAGCCACCGCCATCAGCCGCACCATTTAAAGCGAAACCAGCTCCACCACGGAAACAACCACCTCCTTCAACAGCCGTCAAGGAACCGGCAGAGAAACAACCACCACAGCCACCCATTACATCTGCACCTGCCAGCACCACTAAAGCGAAACCGAAGAAGCCTCCAGTAAAAAAATCTAAGCGAATGGAATTATCGCGCCAACATGCGCCTACTGAATCTGTGCTGCAGGAAAGCCCTCAGGTTGCAGAGGAGATGGAGGGTCAATCGATCGTCGATACTACAACTGCAACTATACCAGTGCTATCTGAAGACTTACACGCACATGCCACTGGATCTCTTACAGATGGATTGGCCGAACAACATATCAGAAGGTCACCTTCTGAGGATCATTCTGACCATGGTGAGTCATTATCTATGGGGCAGCAAGAACCAACGATGTTGGCTGTTGGGGAAGAATGGCCGGAAAATGAACACTTGGAACTCGTTAATCAGACCCTGAAGGCTGAACAGGAAGAGACAGTGCAAATACAGACCATCCAAGAAGCGACATCCCCTGAAGCAGGTATTCATACTGAATTCACTGGTCTGGAAGAAGTTAGTGCATATAAGCCTGGGAGAGAAGAACTATCTCCTCTGATTGAGGAACAAACAGACACGATTTCAGGAGTATTGACTGGATTGAAGGCTGGGCCTGAAGTGGAATCTGCTAAACCAAAAACAATCCCATCAGAAAATAGACTGGCTGAGTCATCCAATGCACCACTCGATGGAACATTGGAGACCAAACAGACAGTTGTAGACGATGGAACTGTACTTAGCGGTGAACAGTCCATTTTAGAAGAGCCGTTGCGCGTCAGTACTGAGGCAAGCGTTATCGGTGGCGTATCTGTATTAACAGCAGAGACCGATGAAGGTTCAAAACAAGCGGCTGCACAGAAGCTAATACTTCAGTCCGATGCTGTTACGGACAAGGTTTCCGAAGGCGAAAGACTAAGAAAGCAAGTAAACGATGAAAAAATCGTTGATGTGGAGCTTGTCAGGTCAGAACCTGAAGAACAGTTTATCTCTGAGAGAAGTGAAACTGTGAAGAGTAAAGCCACTAGTGGGCCGCATCTCCAAGCTTCAGAGGAAGACCTAGGTGAAATGCAACAAAAGCCGCAACAAGTCCACACCGGTGATGCTCTTCAATATCAAGTGCGAGATAGTCAACCATTAGAAATCACTCAGCCAACAGAATCTGTTGGACATGTTTCAGGGCCCAGTATTTCGAAAACGACTTTGAAAGATGAAAGTGGAGCATCATTGGAATCGCCACCCGATGCTCGTGAACCACCCGGTAAGACCACCGAAACGAACAAAGTTTCTGAACAACCATTAGAGGATCACATTCCCGATGCAGTTAGCGAGAAAGCAATGATATCGCTGAGTCCAAAAGTATCTTCGTTTAAAACGGCCTTGGAGGATAAAGCTTACAAGAAGCAAGAGCTGCGAGGGGAGGAACGGAGAGTGAGCGGGATATCGGTAGAGACCTTGCCAACCCAGAAATCAGAAGATATTCCGGGCATAATTCCAACAGAGCGAAAGCGTGATGAGCGGTCAGAAGTTACTCGCACATTAGAGGAGCCTTTCGTTGCTTCCTTTTCCCCAACACCGCATTTGCTTCAGGAGCGCAAACACGACGAACAACCATCAATCACTCGTAAGGCATCACTCGATAACGTTCTGGAACCGCAAAATCCGAGCGAGGATGTAGAACTGAGAAAATCAGCCGAAGATAAAATCATGGATGGTAGTATGTTACCTGTCACATTACCTAAACAGCCTACAGATCAACATGACGAACAGGTGCGCACTGAAGCAACAGACGTGCCTGAAGAACTTGGAGCCCCATCAACCATATCCATTGAATCTGATCATAGTACTAGGGCATCCGCACAAGAAAGAAAAGTCGACCTCAGTAAGCCCGTCACCTCAGGGATTTCTGTAGGGGAACCTGCAGCAATAGAGCAAGTGGCTGAAGATGGACGATGGATGAAACAAAGGATGGATGATGGTATTGACGAAACGGCACCATTGGGAACATCAAAGGCCGCACCGATTGAGGACCAGAGAGAGATTGTAGTGGGTAGAGGCGAAAGTCCACAAGATCAAAGTACCATGGCCTCGATACAAGAGAGAGAGACCGACCTCGTAAAGCCTGTCTCCTCGGAGATCCCTGTAGGTGAACCAGCAGCAGTGGCGCAAGTGGCTGAAGATGGACGATGGATGAAACAAACGATGGATGAAAACATCAGCGAAACGGGATCACTAGAAGCATTAAAATCAGAGAAAATCGATGGCCAGAGAGACAGCGAAAACCAACTGGCATATGTCAAATCAGAATTGATACCTTTACCAACCACTTTGACACCTTCAGTTAAAGAACTTGAAGTTTCACGAGAACCATTACCTGAAAAGCGGATCTCCGACACTGTCATTCGAGAAGCGGAAATAACGAACGTGGAGTCCCGTAGTGGGGGTGCTCAACCAATGAACTACGATAGACCGGAAACTTTCATGGTCAGATCTGATTTAGTTGGACCGCCACTTTACAGAACGCAAGAGCTTAGTGAAGGTGAGCCTAAACATATATTAATCGATGAAGAATTACTACTCGATTCCTCATCACCACTTCCAAGCGCAACTGCTGCAATGGGCAGAGATGTAGAGAAGACTGAAACGTACATACCACTCAAGGATAATTTGGGCGAGCCTTCTTCGGGAGAGGGTCTTCATTTGAGTGAAAAGAAACAGATCCATGGAGCACGTGGAATAATGAAAGTCCATCCTCATCTAAAGCTTGCAGGACCTGGTTCAGACCATCAACTTGCAGAAAGAAAGCAATATGAATCCAGTAGAATTCAAGCTACTAGTGAACCTATAGTTGTCACTAGAACGGAGGTTGAAACCGAAATGACTATTGAAACTGCTTGTAAAAACGACCGACTCATGACAAATGTGCGCGTACGTGTATCATCTCCGGATTTGCTAACAAGAGACGGTGGAGCTTCACCTTTATCTAGCCCTTCCTTTGGAGCTACCTCAGAAACTGAAGGCTGTGAGGATGGTGAGCCATTTGGTACGCTCACCCTTTCGGTAGACATTCAAGTTGATGTCAAGCTTGGCAATGATGGAAAACATTATATAGAGCTGCAGCAGCATGGTCCCGAAGAAAAACCATTTGACGAAGATAATCATGGAGAAGCAACCGAAGGGAATGTTTTTGATACGGCATCTGTAAGAGGAAGCAGCTCAGCAGGTAAGGCACAGAACCTCCAGGCGCAAACTGGTATCGTTCTTAAAACTCCTCTTAAAAAGACATCTGGTTCCCGTCCACAATCAGCTTCATGTATCAGATCGTCTTTCCGAACTGAATTTAGCTTCAACCAGCCAGAAGGACCTGCTATCCACTCAGCTAGAATTTCACCATTAACAAGTGTTCCGGACTATGAAAGCTCTCCACCGCCAATCAAAACTCGGTCACCTGACTATGAGTTAGACAGAACTGTCTTTGATAAAGGCACAACAACCAGCCACTATCGCGTCTCACCAAAAACCGGTGAGCACTGTGCTACGATTACACCGACTCAGCACATTAGTGGGAATGAGTTGAAGCCGACCCGGGGGCCACAAGCGCGCGGAAGACGGGGACAATCGGCCAGAGTTTCAGCGCGTGCAGCGTTGCTGGACTCCGGACAAAACTATGGCTTCGTGTCAAAAATAAGCGTGGAGATTGGGCCTCTGGTTGAAGATAGTCTAATACAACCAGATACACTCAAGAGTCAACCTGCAAAGGAAAATGTGGTCAACCTGATTGCACTACCTGGCTCGACTAGTGAGATGGCACCAGCCGTTTCAACCAAAGTGGATCCAATAAAGAAACCGGAAGAACCAAAGTTGGTCAGCTTGAAATATTTCACTAGTGTGGACAATGAGCCACTGGTGACAAATGAAATGGATGTGATACGAAAGAAAACGGTTCAAGTTCTAACAGATGCGTCTGTTGTTGAGGAAGAAAACACAAATCCAAATACACAGACTGCAGACTCTCTGGTCACACCAAGAGAAGTGGTCGTTTCTAATGAGTATGAATTGGAACTGGAACCAACGTATTCTGAACACACATCTCCTGGGCCGTTCTGCTCCAACAAATACGAACTAGACACTATTAGCCCAATACATCCAGATGCAATTTCATCAGTCAAGGCATTCGAGGCCAAGGAATATACACCAATTGGTCTGTCTCCCGAAGCTGAAAATGACGAAAGCCTGCATGTGGAATTAGTAAGGCGCGCCCTAGCAAAAGCTTCTATGGAAGTCCAAAGGTCAGTTGATTCTGAATTCAAAGATGAAAATGATCACCGGCAATCCTATATAACTTCGGGGTCTGACCCGCAAGCCTTTACTGACCAACTCGTTGACCCATCAGAGACACACGGCCGGCAAGTCCCACGAACAAATGCCGCTGATTCAACATTGAATTCGTTATTAACCTCATCAGTTATAGAAATCGTGTTTAAAACTGGTCGCGAAGGTCAAATTGAACTCGACACAGTCAGTGGAATCAACATACGCACGTCTATTGAGAAAAGTCATCAGTCACTTCCAAGACAAGACGGCTATCCAAGTGGTCGACACCGACCGGTCTCTCCAAGTTCACCGGAGACCACTGAGAATGTTAGGTCACAGCAGTCGGTGACAGAACAGAGGATTTTGTCTCCTATGGGTAAAAGAAATTCTCATGAAATACACATGCAGTTGTCAACTTCACTTGATGCGTATGCACCAGGACCGCTTTGCAAACCTGATAAATGCCCTCAAGAACTAGCCATGCTAAAATCTTCCGAGATCAAATTATCAGCATGTAGGTGTGCTCTAAACAAATGCACTTGCTTTGAACATGGCCAAAGCACAACTCCTGGTCAAGGAACAAAAATAATGAAACTGTCGTCAGTTACCAGCCAACCAGATAAGGGTTGTATTCTTAATCTGGCCGTATCTGTGATACATGCAGATGAGGGGGAACTTGAACTCACAACA
This sequence comes from Opisthorchis viverrini, assembly GCF_000715545.1. NCBI lineage: Eukaryota > Metazoa > Platyhelminthes > Trematoda > Opisthorchiida > Opisthorchiidae > Opisthorchis > Opisthorchis viverrini. Next base: position 711,900 of record NW_008751842.1, read on the forward strand.
CAGATTAGTACGTCAAAAAAAGTGAGATCAGAAGATGGTCATCGAGATAGCCGAAACACTTCTCCAAATGTAAGAGGACTTGGAGAAGCGCACACAGCTAGGAACAGTCCACAAACACCAACCGGTCTGGCTAATTTGGATGATTCCACAGTTGCACCAAAATCCATTACATTCAATGTGTCAACTACCACGAAAATAGATATTCCAAAACAGAATATGGTAAACTGTGACCTTTTTCACAGTAATGAACAACACCTTGTGATCTCAAACCCAGACAACAGTGAACTACCAGTTCCGCCTCAACGGCAGTCCAATATGTCACCACAACCCTTGCAAAAGCACAACGTAACCGGCGTTAAGTTCGTGCAAGAAATCACGCAAGAATTGAACGCCAATGAACTATTCCATTCTGCGTGCCCAATCACCCTGGAAAATGAAACCACAATATTTGAAAATTCGAACAACAGCGAACGCCGAAAAAGCAGAACAAATCAGCTTTACCTTCCACTGAACCAGCCTATCTGTCCATCAAAGTCAAGTGATGAATTTGATGGTGTAAACCATAACTTGGTTAACAGCACTGTGTTACGTTTGTGCAACCGGGAACTCGGTGGAAAAGTGTTAAAAACTGAGTTCGAAACAGATTTGGGAGTAGCCGGTCATAAAAAATCTTTGGATACTTTGGTCTATGATGTTCAGACCAAACTGAAGTCAAAGCCATGCACAAGTTGTCGTCCTGAGGAGTTTTCATTTGGCAATGATAACTGCCGATGCTGGTCGAATAACAACACAGAATTGCTTGATTCAGGAATATGGCAATGTTTCGGACAAAGGGCGTATGCGGACGATGCAGCTTCGGCATTTCAAATGCTGAATGTAAGACAAAACATGCACTCTGGACACACAACAAATGTGAGGGAATATAGCATTACGTCAGATGAACAAAAAGCCGTCGGTTATCTTCATGAACACGCGTTTTTCTGTCCCAGCGTACGATTCTCCACTGCCCTCTCGGCATGGGAACAAAGTGCTAGTGGTGTTGGTTGTCGGTTTGGACGCCTAGTGGAAGAACATTCGTTACCTGTGGGCTATGGGTTTACAGAAGCTGACGTGGCATCCAACACACCGCATCGCTCTGTCAGTCAACGGTGGGAGGATTCACGTCCAGTTTGCCTGCTAGTGCAAGATGAACTAATTTCCGAGAGTGAATCGACCTTAAGACAGTGGAACCAACCGTGCAGAGATTCACCTTATTCGACAAGAACCAGTATCACAAAGGGTTCACATGTGCAAGGCGGTTTCTATTTGACAAACACCGGTATCACGAAAACCCACTCACCTCTTTTTATTGCCGTACAGAAATCAGTTATTCCAGGGGTTGCTATACAAGTAAGAGAGTGGTTGGGAACCTCAGTTACCCTGTTTCCGACCACAAATGAACATCCGTGGCCGGAATTCCGTATACCACTTGAAACTAGTTGCCCTAATTCAGGCAGGTGCAGAATGACCTCCACTGATTCTGAATATGGAATCACCTTGCTTCTTAATTCAATAGAGCAATGGTTATTACTGGAAGATAGTGAAGTCGAGGTATCACCGGCTGATATGTTCTTTCTCCACAAACATCGCCATTCAGTGACCTTCCTACGAACACAATCACAAAACGACAAAAGTCTTAGAAGCAATCCAAGCGCTCAAGTAAGCGAGAAATCTCAGGACATTGAGGTCCCAGCTGAACCTATTCAGGAAAAATCTGGGGCATCAAAAAAAAGTAGCTGTCATGGACCTCGAATGTGCTCATCGACTGCTTTGGATGACGGCAATGAACGGATGCCTTTTTATAAGAATTTGGCATGGAACTATCATCAAATTGCGTCCACTGGTCATCTTCGAGACAGTTTGTCAGAGTGCTCGTCAGATATGTTCCAGGAAACCCAGTTAAATTTCAAACTGAGATACAGCGAACCTGATAGTGAAAAACACTGGAAAAGACACCAGGCATGTAAAATGGAAGCTTTCAACTTTGTGTCCATTCTTAAGCCTTCTACTTGCCTATTGCTTGAGGTACTGTGCTACAGTGTTCTTGAAGAGACCAACTGTGAGTCAGTAGAAAATCTCATTCCCTTATTGGGAAGCATCGAACCAGTGCCTACCGATACGCAGGAATCTATTGACTCGTCAGCAAGCTTTGCAACATCCATACCTCAAGAGAAGGATTTGTCCAGGTCAAACAGCTCAGTTGACAGTGTACTGTCCTCAAGTACACTACCGATTTGCTTAAGGCAGCCCACTTACAATACGGACGAGCATTCTTCTTACTTATCGTCATATGGATGTGGGAATTCGGTGTCAGGCAGCAAAACGAATAACGAACTATACGCCCCCTTTGATGACGAGACTAGTTCACATTCAACAGATTCCTACGGAGAGAAGAAACGTTCGTTTGTTTCACGAACAGACCCTGATATGAGAGCTCATTCATTGGACCGACATATGGTGCCGGCATTTAATTACGTAGCAGAAGTGCGGAAACTCAAAAGTACCATTCATCTATGCGACATGTGCCTTGAAACAAACTGCCCAAAAAGTTGTGACCCAACAGTTACGCTTTCCAGTTTGCTTACAGTACCCACAACTGGCAGACAAAGTCGGCCAGAATCTCAACGTAATGGAATGGATTTCCCACCGAAAGGTGCAAATTCACATTTGATTCACGATTATTCTTCTCAGATAGAGCCAACAACTAAACCGAAGCAGTTCAAAATTCATGGGAACAAAGAAACGCTGTGGTCTTCTCTGGCAGTCAAGCTATGCAATACAACCGCAGTACCGATTATTGTTACCCAAAGTTACTCTTTTAATACTGTGGATAGGTCCTCAACGTGTGATAGCTTGCAACACTCTGGTCATAAATCAAGTGAATATGATGAAACAGTGCATAAGCTAACAGAGCCAGATGAACCCATGCAGTCAAACCCGCTAACAATTGACAGATATTCAACACACAAACACGATTCACTTCCAGTCATGGCCTTACTGGAAATCACTGAACACTGTGCCATGAGTGATGGAATGACTGAAGTTGGTTCCAGAGAAATGGACAAAGTGTGTTGGCTAGTTTCCACCGAATCACGCGTGTGCATGGATTCAAACCCCAATACAAGTTCCTCAACAGCTGGAAATCACCCATGCATGAGCACTACCCCATTTCGATGTCTCCTCAGTTTATGCTACGTTGATTTATTATCTGCTGAGAGCATCCGCCTTTTGGAACCCGAAGGAGTGGTTGTTAAGCCCCAGTTTGTCGAACAATGGACATTTCAAGTAGCTTTCGAGTTGCTTGCTGCGTATTTTGACACATTTTTCCAGTATCCACATTGTGCATTATCTGACTACTGTTTTAAAACCTGCCTTAAAATACGACCAAATTTTCGCGGGCCTGAATCTGTAGACATAGTGTCCGATCGGAACGTGAGGAAACTGAGCAACGCAGCTGACTGTCGGATAAATGCCGTCCAATCTACCAGCAAAACGTTAGCAAAACTAGCATCGAAAACTTCAGTTTTGCCGACCGATCAACTTACATGTCCTGATTTTCTGCCATCCAGCGCTCAAACGACACGACAAAGTCTACCGAATGACCACAAGACAGCAACAACAACGCTGTACAAGCATGGGGATTTGATGGGCTACAACTATAACCGTACGCAGGTACACCTTACCCGGGGCGTCGAACAGTGCACGTTCAAAGCTGCGTATCCGTCAACGGCTGACTATTCACGTTCGCAGCCGACTCGATTGTTGAAACTGATAAAAACCGCTTTGGAAGCACCGCTGCGACCGGCTTGTGCACTGAATCACTACACTGTACAAACTGTACAACCACTACTGAAAGTTTACGCATTCAGTGAGCTGATCGGCAACTCCTTTCCCTTATGCCACACCGGCACTACTCAGAAACAAAGTTGGTGCACTATTCTGAAGTCTGGGTTGAATGTGGATTCACAGGATTCCAGATGTCTTCCACTAAAAGGCGTTGCAATCCCACACCTTCCCACCGTTCGGCGATTGTCACTCCCTCTCACCATTATCAACTCCATGGAACTGGTATTTAGTGTTCCGCTCACCGTGAAACCATTCAAGAAATTGAAGGCGCATCGTTCTATTCCTCGAACGTCAATAGCTTTAACCTGTCTTATAAAGACTGCTTATCTAACCAAAAAGGTCTCTCTTGAAAACACATCGTATGACCGGGCCAGGACAATGACAGACACCTCACACCAAACCATGGATCTGACAACCGCGTCTGAGTTGTCTAACGGTCACCAACGTCCGTGTTCAGTACCCGAAAGTTTCTCTACACTAACTAGATCAGATATCAGCAAAACCTTTCAGACATCTATACCAGAAGCTGAGGGGCTTGAAGGATTCTCCGAGAACAGCTATACTGGCGAAGTAAGCATAAATTCAAATCGCTTATCAAATGTCCTTCCATCATCCGATAGGAATAACAAAAGAACTCCACTTGCTAAAGGCAAAGTCAAACAACATGCACCAACTTCCGTAACTAGTGTTGTGTCCAAGGTGGAAAAGCCCAACTCATATGGTAAATCTATGGAGAATTTAGTGAAAGGAGACCGACGACGTCAGTGGTCGATTCCACCAGTGAAACAAATGGTCAAAACGATTTACGCAGGTGGTAAACAAATGTTGAAACCAGGTAAGACGGGAAAACAGACGCGAAAAGCTGATCCCTTCACAGGGTCCCTATTGCCTGTTGCTGGTGATGTTGGTGCCGACACTATGGAAAAACCAGTTAAATCCTCTCCGGTTTCGCACCATTCGTCTGGAAATTCCAAGTCCTTCATGCACCGAGCTGGCAGGCATATGTCACGCAAACAGAGATCGTCAAGCTCTAGCTCAACAGCTAGTCGGCTGTTCCAGACACTGAATGACGCTGATTCAAGGAAAACGGAACCACCAGGCACATCGCCATACACAAAAAGCCGCATTCCCATTCCTGTTCAACATCCGATCAGTATGATGAACGGTTGTTGGAACCGACTCTCACTCTTTCAAACGGCTCGAAACCAAACTAACGCACCCGTCCTAGTACACGGCTCAGATAGCACTTGTGAGCATAGAATTCAGTGTGATCGAAAAATAAGTTCTATTCTGTATTCTAGTGCGACCAGCTCATGCAGTCACACTCCAGCCAGTGCGCTTTCAAGTTATGCTATTAAACGGAAGTGTTTTACCAATCTTGGCAAAACGCAAAAGAGGGAAACCGCCAAAGCGTTGAATACCTCGGATACGCGAAGCAGAAGCGCACTGAAGCAGGTCTCACTTAATAGATTTCCCTCTGTGTCTAGTCGAATTCCAAAGCTTATCGGTGATGACCCGAATTCAGCTGGGAACAAGCATTCTGTATTCGCGCGAATTCGAACAGGCATCAGTGCTGATCACCACAAAGTATGCGACATTAACCATATATGTATGGCAACCCCTCTGAAAAAAACAGCTGGTCGAAGTATGGTCACGCCGAAGCGTGAAAAAAAGTTCAAAACCAGTAGAAATAACTAGAAATGTATTCATGTACCGATCAAGCAAAATAACGCAGTTTGAGGATCCTAACTCTCTCAACATCAGAGAACAACACCGAACGAAATGCATAGAAAGACTTCAGGTCAATGAATCCCGTTCGTCAAACGACTACGAAGTAGTGTTTGCTTTGAACCATTTTGTTTGGCTACTCTTTTACCTGCAAATGCAGCACACGTCTGACCTATATGTCAACTGAGTGAATATGATCCCAACAACAGCAACAACAACTCAGTCATGCACTGTTTCAGCAAAAGAGGAAGCAAATGCATTTCCATATGCATGTATCTGTACGCTGCTTCCTTTCACACTGGTTTCCACAAATACTGCATGATTTTTGTAAACAGTACTTCTTCTGCACAAGCGTGTTTTAGCATTTGGCTGGCACGAGTTCTCGTAAGTAAACCCACAAAAGCATCCCACACAATAGGTAGTGGTCATATGGTCAGACCGATGTGTTTACCTGGGCCATATGAACACCGGTCCAGTGCACGATACGGAATTCATAGCTAATCCGTGGAAGCAAATGTGGTTAACCCCGCTAGTGTGTTCTTGGTGGAAAATCCTGAGTGGGTTCAGTATCGTGAGTGGTTTGCTACATTATTATGATGGATGCCATAAAAACTGTGAATGACTGCGAATGAATATGAATAGTTTGTGGCCATTTGAGCAAACAGACAGCCTGAAATAAGTTTCAAAAGCACAGTAACTCCCACCGTTGAAGTTGAGGTGTGTAGTTGCTCTGGCATTTAAACCGACATCCACTTACAATTTACTTGTGCCACTACGCTGAAGTCTTGATGCGACCCTATAACATTAACAAGACTTATTTGAAGGTATTCAGATAGGGGCAAGTAAAGTCGACACATCACGAACAAGCAGGTACTATTCAACCACAGAAATAGATGATAGAGAGGAAAAATATTGAAGAATGGGAAGGGGAGTAACGCCGCAAAAATGCGACTCATCAGTCTGCCTGTCAATCAATCAATCTATCTATCTAATCTTATCTAATCTAATCTAATCTAATCTAATCTAATCTAATCTAATCTAATCTAATCTAATCTAATCTAATCTAATCTAATCTAATCTAATCTAATCTAATCTAATCTAATCTAATCTAATCTAATCTAATCTAATCTAATCTAATCTAATCTAATCTAATCTAATCTAATCTAATCTAATCTAATCTAATCTAATCTAATCTAATCTAATCTAATCTAATCTAATCTAATCTAATCTAATCTAATCTAATCTAATCTAATCTAATCTAATCTAATCTAATCTAATCTAATCTAATCTAATCTAATCTAATCTAATCTAATCTAATCTAATCTAATCTAATCTAATCTAATCTAATCTAATCTAATCTAATCTAATCTAATATCCATTGCCAAGAGGCAGTTACCTCTTCCATCTGCAGGATACAATGTTCGTTTATTTTACTATCCTTTGTGAAAGCACTGGACTCAGTGTGTTCTTTACTCAGGCATACTCAAGCCAACCACCGCTACGTTGCCGTCAGGCATTTGAGCCAAAGGCTTTGGTTAGGGGCCACTATTCCGCTCGCTACATCAGAGGGCTCCGAATCGAAGAAACTCTCTTTGCAATTAAAGGTACTTATTTCGAAAAGCAGGAAAAGTTACAGGACGAAATAAACCAATCAACAAATCACTCATCCACGAATTTTTTCTTTGCACGAAGGTACTCGTTTCACGCAGCTAGACAAAACCCCGGATAAAGTAACTTGCATAATGCCACAACATGTGGCCAAAATGTTTTTCCTCAGCTGGTCAAGCGTCCTGAACCTGTTCTTTCAGACCGAGGCACTCACACAACAAAGTACAGCGGAGATTACTAGTCATCTAAGCACCCGGCTTTAACTCAACCACCAATTTCCTTACTGTTCACACAGATGCAGACAAACAACTCGGGCATAGTTAAGTGGCATGCTATCTGGATGCCGCCACATTGAGCTGCTTCCTTCTAAGAGCTTGCGGTTATATAACAGTTGTTGTGAAAATAATGATAACGAATACTGAAACACCACATGCCAGTCACTCTAGGTAGGAAAGAAAGACTGAAAAACATTTCTGGCACTAGGTCCTGTCCAAACCGTGGGATTTGGGCTGTGATGGACATAAGAAATTCTACTGATGTGCATTGAATCTAGCGGAAAACAGGGAGCTCGAATGAATGAAGTTCAACACTGGCCAATCCATACCAATGGCCACACGATTTGCAAACGTGAAAAACGTGGGTTGCTTTTCGCCATCAGAAACAGGCAGATACTACTACTAGAGTTCACTAGAGAAACAATGCTCACTTTGTTTCAAATTTTTCAACAGCATGCGATAAGGTGTTGAACGAAACTGTGTATACTGCCCTCTGAGTTCTCTTCGGATTCCCGAGTAAGCAGAGAATTCAGTCGTCATCGCGCGTTGTCTGCCAGTCTTCTTGGCATCGCACACGCTTTCAGTCTTCCGGTCTCAGCATGTACCAGCCTTACATCAACTGAATACCGGCGTTCACAGCGTTGAATAGCCTTTGCACTCTATATCCAAACTGATAATAGTGCTGAACGAAACTAGAGCGTCTCTGGTCTGATTCATACGTTGGCGTCCGCACCGTGATTGAAGTGTCGCATGACTCCCATTCCACGTATCACACGCCTAACTAGTCAGTTTGGAGAAAACCGAGATCAGCTGTTCTGACATCCGTATTAGCCTTAGTGAGTGAATCACATCCATGACCAGCCGACTCAGCCACATGATCACTTGACCACAAACACAAGGATGAGGGAAAGACTAACATGAGTATCTTCACTGAACGCACACGCGTTCGTGATTCGAGCAACTGAATCTCCTGGGTAAGCCCAAGAATCAAACTTTCCGTTTAGCAGTAGCACCACTTTTTGAGGCAAGCAGTAAGCCAACATACTAATTTCTTTTTTAGCTTGGATTCAGCTTGGTCAATTCAGGAATCAGTGATCATAACTGTGATGAGAAAACAATCACAATGAGGCTGGATACTTGGAATGCAGTGTTTCCGAGCACGCATATGCTTATTACTGTTTGATATCAGATTTTGCATACCTTTGGAAATAGTCCATCCGTTAGACGTAAGCTCAAGCGAAGTTTGTTTGGAAAGGGAGGCGTGCTGGAGGTAGTAGACTAAAAAATGCAGAATTCAAGTGCAGGGGGAATACGCAGAAGCTGTTCCAGCTAATCCGCAAAGAGGACCCGGGAAATTGTCTGTTAGTGAGTGAACCAAAAATAATATTGGAAATCTCACAAATAAAAAAGCTAGATCGCTGGTACGAATATTTTCAACAGAAGCCTATTCGTATTTCTGCTACTATGCCTATTACTCAGTCGACCCGATCATTCTGATCTGTGGGGTATGAGTTTAGTTCCCTCATCTTCTGATGAGATACTAATTGACCCTTTGGTTTTAAGTCAACATCAGTCTTACGAGCTTCCACTAACATCACTCATTGACGTCAGTGTATCTTTGCGTTCTTGAAGGAACCTAAATTAAAAACTAGAAAGCCTTCCGGGCATCTGCGGCCCATCATTCATCGTATCTCTACTCAGAATAGTACACGAGGCGACTGTTCCAACCACACATGTATCGGGCTTACGACCGTCAAAACATGACTATCGAGTTTAATAAAACTATGACGCCTAACCACGGCTAGTTGGACTCATATCCGAGAGCAGCAACCAGAATTTCACTCAGGTGGGGGATGAATCAATTACATTTCTCATTACATCAAATACTTGAGTAGCGCCATATGTGCCGAAGGCCAGCAATTGCGGCCTCTTCGACTTCAAAGGCACCTTTGATTCCATTCTGAGGCAAGATGACCCAAGTGGTTAGAGCGCGGATTTACTAACCGGAAGGTCCGTGGCTTGAACCCGACCTCTGCCTCTCGACTTCACCTGCCTAGGCTTGGGCTACCTGGTAGTATCCCAGCCCTTGTGCTTCCTTCGGGTGGCATGGCAGTTAGGCGCTGAAAGGGTGCCAAAGCTGAACGATTTTTTTCCATTTCCGAATCTCCTACATATGTTTGGTTAAAGAGGGACGCTCTGAAGTTTGTAAACATATTTCGTGCTCTCTATTGCAAGCCACCTGACCGTGTGAAAGCTTAAGACGAACTATCCAGGAGTTTTCATTCAATTAGTGAGGTTTGGAAAAGGCTGTCCCCCTTCCTTTCTTACCTCGCAGTCGCTAATATCAGAGTGCGCAATTCAAGGGGTCGACTTTGAAGGGAAACGCAGACACTATCATCTTGACGACTACCAGTCCGTACAATCAACTCTAGATAGAATTCCGGATGTTTTTTCCGGTTTCGTGACGCGCTTTGGAAAATGGAAAACCACTGCTTCAGGATTTTAAGACCCTCTGCACCCTTCTGAAAGATCAGGTAGAGAAACTTGAGTTTGTTGACCGTGACCTTACCGGGAAGGAAGGATTTGATGCCCACGCTATCAGGGGGCGGACGACCTTTGCGAAATCAAGTCGATTATGACGTCCGAAACTAATCTCATTGAAGGACCATAGCTACATTACCATTGTAGGAGCAGTCCTACTCTGTGGTTGTGAAAATTGGACACACCATTTCGAGGACACCAGACTGATCCAAACGTCTTATCATTGGCGCCTTCGGAGTACAACACGCACGTTTGCACGAGTAAACTACTAAGACACCCCGAGCGACCAGACTAGTCCTAAATGTGGTTACGTTGAAAGTATACATCGAATCACCTAGGGAATCGACAGCCACACAATAAACAGCGACGATTGGTTTATTTACACAAACTTCACAACTATGATTCACAGGTCCGCTGTAGCAAATGAAGACACTTGAACTGTATCTTGGATGGTAATGCGATAAGTTGGGTGCGGCAATTCAAATAAGCATCTTGATAGACAAAACTAGCTGTCAGCCGGTTAAGGCTATCTACGACCAATAACACAATAAATGTTGTCCATCCGGGCCAGGATCAATTTGATTTGAGTTCATGAGTGAAACTGAAAGGAGACCATCTTTTTAAGCCAAAAACGACCACTAAATATTCTTGTGGTGCAGAACATCCCAACAAATGCCTGGACGTGGAATTCGTGCATCGGACTTCATTACATCTGACATCACTCAGCTGCACAAACAGGAGCATGAGGACAACCTGGCTTTCGTTTTCATGGCAATAGAAGACTGCGCTCTACACGTTTCATATGAGACCACTTATTGTGGGTCTGTTGTCAGTGACTCGAATGGTCGGACCTCTCCCAGTTAGATAAAATATCGGAACAGACCACTTTTGTTAAGTCATTGTGGTGGTATTTTTAAGAAGAGGAGGTGCTCTAACACTTCTTGTTCTAAGAAGATTAGTTACAAGGTCCAATCAGGTGTAGCCTCTTTCTAAGTTTTCGTAATTTCCCCGATATAGGTGTTGCCTTAAGCGTATTCATAATTATTCCGACAGCAAAGCAGAACGGGACATGCCAGCGGACAACAAAATACAGTTTTTCTTACCCCTAGGGTACGGAAACAACCACACACTACATGGAGGTCAGGGCGGATGTAATTAAGTACATCCAATAGGGAATGAAAATGACCCCACATTAGTAATAACAAAAAGATCACTAACAGGTCACCCTTACAACGAGGAATTTGAAATTTCATCAGCCGTCCTCTGTATTCTATAGCTAGCCACTAAATGTGGGCCAAAAGGACTGCCCACAGCAACCTCACTGCCCCGTTTGTACGATTTCCGTGGGACACTCATGGGCAGAGCAAAGAACCATTGGAGCACGTCTCACATAGGCAGTCGCAGCTGAAGGTAAACTCCAAAAGGGAGAAACATGCTTGGTCAGTTAATAAGGTCGACACCTGCAGGACCAGACGAAGGCACTGGGGGCTGGCATGAGAGGTCGAATAACTGGTGGGAAGTGACTGCAGACAAATCAAGGCTCAAGCACGAGCGAATAGGGGTGACCCGAGGCAAACACGCTGTAAATCAAGAATCAACAATAAAAAGTATACAAAAGGTCACGAGTGACCGATTTGGGGGTAGGAGTGCAGGAATTAGTTGTGAGTGAACTGCCAAACGGTCCGATGTACGTTTGGTCCTTTAAAGACACAATTATTTCATAAAGGACCGAAAGAAAGCGGGTGATTCTGTGAGTTAGGTTTTTCCCAAAGGGAGTTTATAAGTGAACTAGGCTTCAGGAGACAAACAGCTGACAGTTGATTAGCTGTTGGCTAATTAACTAATTAATGGATGGACGTTTTTGCGAGTTCGACACGCGTAACCGCATCACCAAGAAGACTCATGTGAACGGAAAACTGCTCGTTGATCGAGGAATTCAGAGCGTTGTTTCTCATTTATCCGTCTCATCAAATGTGTGCTACGACTCGAGACACTGAGCGGTTGATTTCCGCAAGTCGAGTGATCACTATCAGGGTAACCAAATGGTTTACTTCAGCTGATTCTGTGAGGGCTGTTTTGAGTTGATCAGCAGCATTTTGCTGGTCACTGTGACCTCACGTTGCGAAGTCTCACTCAAAACGAGCTGATCGGGTCAACCATAAGTGCAGTGTGTGTCAGATGTCTGGCCATTGGAGACGCAGGATTGTGAGTTGACCCCTGACCTTGATCTTGACCTGGCCTTGACAACATCCGAGTCACATACATCAGAATATGTTCTGCCGTTAGTTTCCCTAAATGTATATCTCCTGGTAATTTATACTGACAACATGAGAGCCAGATAGATTGTATTCACGTTTATCCAGGGTAAATCCTTTAGAGTGGTTGGTGTGCAACGTAGCTGGACCTCGATGTACACGAGCATTACAGCCGAAAACAGCTAGCGTCTTATGTCGGTGTTTAAGTGGCGGCTTTCAGAACGAAGGAGTGAGTATACGTCTTTCTCGTTGACTGAATGAACCGGAGTTGTCTGTGTTTCCACTCTAATGTTAGACTGAATGAAACGCTCCAGATAGCCCTTCATAAGTACGATTTTCTTCAAAATTGCTCCCAATGCTCCGGTTGGTCCGAGCTGAATAGTCCCCCTGTCCTGAACAGTAAAGTTCCTCCAGTCCGCGCTTATGAGCTTTTGGGTTTCTACTCGAATAGTGTAAATACTGACCTCTGTGCTTGTTCTTGCACGGACATATTGTTTGGGGGGAGGGTTTGGCGTTACAATTACAGTCAAGTATACCCACAAAATTTATACCGCCATTTAATTCACTGTCAGATGTAACATGGAGGTCAGGGCGGATGTAATTAAGTACATCCAATAGGGAATGAAAATGACCCCACATTAGTAATAACAAAAAGATCACTAACAGGTCACCCTTACAACGAGGAATTTGAAATTTCATCAGCCGTCCTCTGTATTCTATAGCTAGCCACTAAATGTGGGCCAAAAGGACTGCCCACAGCAACCTCACTGCCCCGTTTGTACGATTTCCGTGGGATTAAAATCTAACGCTGCTTTTATAACGTAAAATCAGGTTTTTAATGTGTTCGATAGAGATCCATAGGCTCATATTATGACTAAGAATAAAGCCATACGAAAAACTGGACGGGAGTATTAGTGAATGACGGATTCAAAGTCAATGAAAAATAACCCCTGTCAACTCAAATCGTTGTGATCCAGGTCACCAGCCTGTGGGAAGATGAAGATTTGCCTACTTCACCCACGTGCTCCCTCGCTCAGTGTGGAGTAGAATGAGGTGTTCATGTTCACCGGTCTTGAATGATACATCCCGAGGAAGGTTTTCGAAAAATGGCTTGCCTAAACTAAATGTTTTCCATATACCATCTCAAAATTTATCGCTGATGGATCACTTTTCCACTACCTGAGTGACAGAATACACGAGCTCATTTGGATCTTACCCCTGAACATGAAACTGTGACCTCCTAAGGCCTTGGAGCTCTATGACTGCGTATGTTATCTCAAGCACCACCGATGGATGACTTTCCACCCGCAGCGTCCAAGGACGCGGGCGAAGTCTTCAGTCAATATTTCTTTGATCTATTTGCCCGCACCTGGGACAAGGAGGCTGTCCCAAAGGACTGCGGGAGACCAGTGATAGTGAACACCTGCCTGCGTTGAGTGCGGCTATTATAAGGGGATCAGCTAAATCCAGTTGCAACGAAGCTCTAGGCGTAATTTTGCTTCGTCGCCTTACTTACGCTCGTAAAACGTTGACCCGAGAGCAGCAAGCGAAATTCCGGCGCGACAGATGTTGCTTTGACCGAAAATATTAGTAGTCCTTTAGCATACCCTTTGCAAACACAAAATTTAGGTTCGTACTTCTGGACATGCAGTCACTAAACACTCACTTAGAATCCAAGGAGAGGCAATGGAAGTTGTGGATTGTTTTACGTACGTTGGGATTGGCATTAGTTCCGACAAATGAGGTCAATGCACGAATCTCCTAGGCTCAGGCCGCGCGTGCTCTAATTTGAAATATCCGCCACTTAAAACCAGCGTATCTCTGAATCTCAAGGGACGTGAGAATTAAGCTACAGAACGGACAGTTTTATCGTATGGTTGAGACATGGCCTCTTCGGTCACCATAACTGAGCCCTCTTCAGGTTTTCAACAGCCGTTGCTTCAGAACCATAGCTAGTATGGACTACTGTCGGTGATTCCATAATGAGGCAATTACAAAGCGAGTGTTCGGTTGTGCAACGGGGACTTCCATCGATGAACGTGTTGGGCATTAAAAACTGTGTTGGCTAGGTGATTTGTTGTACGTTTGCAAAAAAGTGTTGTTTAGCGTTTCCAATGCAGAGTGGCGGAAGTAGAGAGTTGGCCGACCTTTGATGTGGAAGGGGTGCTGTCGATGCTACTCGCCTTCCAAGATGGAGACCGCTTGATCCCCAATGTTCCTGGTTGGAGACGTTGCAAGATATGGCTGCTAATCGATGTCAGTGGCGTTCCTGCTGCCAACTTCTATCCGAACCTTGTGAATGAGTATCTGGTGTTAAGGGTCCCTCAAAATGTTTGTGGTAGGCTAGCGTTAAGCTCATTCCCCATCCACTTTAATTTTTCACAATGAGGCCTCCAAATAAATGATGGTTGTACGGCAGCGATGTGTCACTGTTGAACGTTAATGTTAGGCTGTCAGTCACGATGTTGTCTTAACGCTGGATTATCGTTTCGCAAATTTAATTCGAGGCAAACCGTGTCGCAGTGTACTGACCTCAGTTTTCTGAGGGGATTTAATCCAACAGTGCATGTTGTACGCATCTGAATGGCTGCGTTTTACTTGCAATAAACAAAGCGCAAATTATTTCAACCTTGAACAACGCTCTCTTTTTCATCTCAGATATATTTTCAAGCTTATGGAATTGCGGTCGTTTTGTAGATATTACCTTTCAGTTACCAGTGTTCTCCTCAAAGGCATACCAATTCACCATCAAACCGGAACCAACATTCCATACTTTGGATAATGGAGTCTCGATATGAAGAGAAAACCTGTTTTTTAGCTAGCTTAATGGTTCAACTGCGATGGGAAACATCTCATGGTTTTGCTCTTAACAACGAATTACTGATGGCTTTTCGGATGTGTTTGTCAACGAAGGTAGTGGTGTTGGGTTTGTGCGGACACATGATGTCAAGGATTTTGTATATTTTTGGTGAAAGCGGATCTCAGGTGTTTAAATTCGAAATGGTTGATTGATGGACTCTTCCTGTGAGAAATTTAAAACCGCAAAATGTGGTATGGTATTTTGTATTTCATCGAAAAGTTGTTGCATGCCCTTAGGATGTGTAGACAGTCGGCCAAGGCCTTGTTGTCATCGGGGGCCCTATGTGTCTAGTTCGAACTTGTATATTTTTTGAACTGTATCAGTGGGGTAACTACGTGCCTAAGATGGAGATTGTGATTTATTGTGTTTTTGTAGCTGGGGTTCCGGTATTCCAGAGCGTATTTCGAACGTACTGATAGCAGAGAAAAAGACGGCGTAGAATCTGAGGATCGCGTACGAATGACTGCATGAATGTCGCATAAACACAGGGGTTGATCCAGTTTAGGATAACATTGATATGTTGTAGATTTGGTCCAGCACATAGTGCCACGAAAACTGCAAAAACTGCAACTATGAGCGACAGAATACACGTCAGTCCAAATAAAGAGATGAATGTGAGAACGAACAAGGTAATGCAGGTGATGGAGAAGAACAGGCAAAAGCTAACAAAGAATGTCACTAGGAAGACGACTGAAGAAGCCAGAAATCTAGTTGCTAAGTTCTGATAGCTCTTTTGCGCCAATTCATTCACGGCTGTACAACTGTCGTAATCTGACTCATTTTTGTGTTCCAAGTGTGTCGCTTTCTCCGACTTGACAGAAGTACACAGCTTTACGGCGGATCCGACCAGATCAGAATTCGTCCAGTTGTACTGGTTAGGAGATTCCGTGGTACACTCACTGATTTTTCCGTCAATTCTGTCAGTCGTTGTCTGCGGTTGATGGTTATGCTCAACAGCGTGATCTGAGCGGTCTTTTGGTTTGCGCCAACCAATTTCCTCTAAAATCACTTGTGGGATACTGAAACAGAGAGAAATCAGGAAGCGAATGATGTGAAGAATAGAAATCTAATCTTCTGGTGCGTGATAACAATCTCTGACAGATCTGATAGGAACATCTTTTACCCCTATAAGTCAGTGAACGTCTCCGCAGACAATTGTGGTATCTTCAGAAACATGTACAACATAAACAGAGCAGTCTTTGTATATTTAGAGCGAATTTCATTCTGAATAAATCACACGTGACTTTTCGATCCCCAGAAATATGATGAAGGCACTGTTCTGTCAAAGATCCCATGACAAAGTTGCCTATTTCATAAAAATCCTGTTGAATACATCTGACGGGAAACTGCTCTGGCGAAATACAGGGCCAAGGACTATAAGGTTCACTGAAACCACTGAAACCACACGATCTTGCCTCGGGATCGGATTCTAAACTTGTCCGTCAAACTGAAGCGCGGAATCAGCGGTTGTGTTGCCATCACAGTTGGTAGGATTCAACAGGATATTTGCGTACTTGCGTCACTTTACTTGCTGGTTTTGGTATTCTTCAGTGGAGCTGAGTTCAGAACTTTCAGTGTACTTGTATCTGTGTCAAGGTTAGGGGCAATAGATATCATGCGTTCGTACTAGAGTGAAGTGGCCCGTTAATTTACACTTCCTTTTCCATAGACGAATGGAAGCGTGTGTTGTTTGAAACGATATGTTATAAGGGGCAAATACACAGCATATTCCACAACAACCAAACCACTGAGCTGATTAGGATGGAAGTTAAGAATGGGAGACTGAACACCGTAGTGAGATCGAACAGGTTACTCTTGTCTGCAAGCGTAGTAACGAACGTACAGGAAATTTGGTGTCGATATCCATGGATAGAGGTACATAAGAGTAATTTGGCCTTCCAAAAATTTATTTTTGCTATGGCATTCATGACTTTTTGAACCAGCCAGTTACACTGATCTTCCAATGTCTCTATTTGGTATGTCTCATGGGTCCTGTAATCTCTGTGGTAAAGTTCTCGTTAAAATACGTTTGCAGAACTAACCAGACCTTTGGAAAGTTGATTAATTAGGGAACCTGGGTGAGATACAAATACTGTTGGGCACCCAGATATCACAAACACCACAATATTTCAAGTTTCACAGGACTGGCCCGCATCAGTTGCGTTACACTCCAGTTTGTTTTCATGCTGTTCTCAAATGCACATAAGCTCAGTAGGTACCACGCTACTACACTTGTTTATCTCAGTGAAGTCGAGCAAAACACCACTTGGAAATTTGTTGTGATAGTGCCTTCAGCTTTCAGTTGGCCAGGATTTCCTCCCAGTTTGACATGCGCCAGCAAATCTGCAAACTTTCTGTTCCCCTCGCAACTACGTCATTCTTCACGATATCGTAGTCCAAAAGAACAGCAAACAGGCCTACTCTACTTCTGGTATCTTATTTATACCCTATTGGCTATCGTCTCAGCTTCATATATCGCAGCCGTAAAGGTCTCAAGAGCCTGAGGGCGATCTGAGGAGTTTATAGAAATAACACTATGAGCCGGTGCGGACATGGATAATTCGCCTGTAAACGGAGTACATTGTCAAAATGCAGGCGTAGACGGAACTGTCAGTTGCCAAGTCCGTCTCGAGATTTTTATGGGTGCTGAATTTTTAGCTTTTCAGGTACGAGTAGACCGCTTTCAAGAGAAACTATTATGTTTACTTGGATTTGTTCTAGAACTGAAGGGCTTATAACTCTAAAAACCAAAGAACACCAGGATCCCTCGTAACTATTGTCCTAATATCGCAACACTATTTGTGTCACCTACATAATTGAGAATTTCTCTTCGCTTGTATCTACTTCGGTTATCGGCTGCTCCATGATTGGCGTATTCCGTAACGCAAAACTTCCAGAAACTCTTGATACCAGCAACTGCTCAAACAATGGCTCCCGGCGATTTGGCGTTGCACTTTTACAACGTCCAGACCCAAGTAGCTGTAAATCAATATACCATAATACTTCAGCATCTCAGTCTCCTGGCTTGTCTGAATATATGCCAGAACTCACACATTTCGGGAGGAAATTGCCGCGTCTGACCATCCTTATGTTACTGTACCAATTGGTAAAGCTCAGATTTGTTTGTTTAGGCTAGAATATAGAAATGTACCGGTAGCTCGTGTACTTTCATTTGTGGTTGGTCATATGGCCGTTGATGCGTTCACCGAGCATGGCAAGCAGCTCGTAAACATTTTGTCACCAATCTGGTGACAGCACCAGTGTGCGGCTGAGTTATGATCTTTTTCGATGGAATTATGAGACGGTTAGTCTATGGAAAAACTTTTGACGACACCGCTTGCTAGGATTCGACTGTTTAGCTCCTGCCACAGAAAGTTTTCTGTAGCACTTCTGATCTTAATGGCGTTGGTAAAACTCCCACGCCTTCCGGTTAGCTGGCACTGTAGAATACATAAATCAGACAACTCAAAGAGAACGGGCGAATCAGGTGACAAGATTACCGTGGGATCGGCACGTGAAATTTCACTTGGAATGAGTCGGAAGGTTGTACGCAGGGGCTATCCGGACGCCGATCAATCAGGAAGCTCAACAACCGTTCAACAAACGAAGCCGACCACCCAAACAACCCGTCAGAATCATAGGCCCCCCAGGTTAACAAGACATATAAACACAAGCACGATACGGCTCAGCGAATGTATACCAACATAGAACGACACACCACCAACCTACTACACACTGATGATATTACCTCGGTTAGTGACAAAACGTTTGACATCAAATTGCTCAGCTCAGCTCAGCTCAGCTCAGCTCAGCTCAGCTCAGCGGACAGAACAACTACCATCAATGCATTTTAAGTTGTGGGTAATAGGGATATTTTGAAGTTTTATCGAAGATCCCATCCTACAACTGAGGTCCGTCTGCACCAAAAGGATGAGGAGTACTGAATCTAATAGAGTTCAACTGCTTACCGGAAACTCGAGCGTTCGGATTGTTACAGAGCATATAGAGTATGCACTGCTGATTACTCCCACTGTACATTGCTTCTCCGGTATAATCTGGATGTAAATGCTTTCTGTCCACTGAGATGAAACCGACAGCAATACTGAAATCACATATTTAAATTCACCACGGTACAAAATGCCACTGATAGGGAAACCTATGAGGTTAACCAAGGTGAGTGGGAGTGAGTGGACCCGGCTTGGTAACCAAGACAGAATCAACAGTCAGTTATGGATCCACGCCACCGCTAATTCATGTGATGGGCCAGGAATGCCAAATTCGATTATCTTGACCTGATCGCCATATCGGTGATCTCTATGAGAATGTTGAGTCAGGCGACTGGCAACGCCATGTTGGTCAATCGGTTATCAATACCGAGAAGGATCACTCGGGATGAGATGAACTAGCGGGATGTTCTTGCGGTTATTACAACTTCTCTGTCAGCAGAGAACAGAACACGCACGCAGACTATGCTTGTCATTTCTGAGGCTGTTAGATGGAACTACATTCGCTCAGTAAGAAAGTTCAGCGGCTCCAGGGGATCATAAAGGCAACTAATACAAAAAGGTGGAGAAATATTATTGATATCACATAATGTGGCATCACTTTTGAAACAAGCATTTCAGTATAAGATTCATTCAGAATTTATGGAAAGCTTAAAAAGATCGTCTTCGCCTACCATGGAAAGCATATCCTTCTCAGTTAAACAGTTTACCGTATTTGAGAAGTACAACCATTTGCACACCGGTTTGGTTTTCACGGGAGACGCAGCTGAACTCCAGCTTAATCTCTCATTTATGATATCGAAGAGTTTTATTCACCAAACTTTGCCATATTCCCTAAGGGTCCGTTCCTTCAGGGCACTACTCTCCCCAGATCCGCTCTAGTTCAGCGCAAAGAGCAGTGGGTAGAGTTTTATTTCCAGCAACTTAACAAGTGAGAACAGGCGGTCATTCTGAAAATCTTGGACAGGAGACTGAGCAAAAATAAAGCAAACTAAAAGCCTCAGTCCGCATCGAGCAGAGGCTGCTGTAAAGTGATATAAATAAAAAAATTGGCAGGTGAAACCTAGAAAACAAATTAGTTTATGGACTTACGGACGACTAAATCAACTTGAATTTTGGTATCTTTCATCACCCTCCAGCACCTGCGGATGTGGAGTCGACCTGTTTGCTATAAGCCCCATGCACAATCAGCTGTCCCGAAACATAACTGCTGCCTTGGCCACCGGTGTCCCGCAAATCATTTCCAAATTCCTTAGAAAATTCAGATTAGTGATGCTGAGGTACATTGGTTGGTTTACGAGGAAAACAACTAATCCACGATAGACTAACTAGGTACTCTTCGTGGGTTGCTCTGTTGAGGCCAGGTACTTCTCATTTCAGAGGGTCAGTTATCCCTTGAACTCACCACAGGTTCTAAGGAGGCGATCCCAAAGCACCCAGGTCTTAAACTGTAAAACAGAACGACTTTTAGCAACCCACATGATCAAACGCATTCTCCTATCAGAGCTGCATCCGTTTTCGTGTTCATTTAATCCAAAACTAGACCTTCATAGTCTTATCCCGGTGCCCTATCATTAGTAATGTCATCTCGAGCGTGCTGTGAACTGCTTTCATTAAGACATAGTTTCCTCATCATTATTCCACGTGATGATAAATAAAACTGTCGGCCAAAACCATAATAAACGGAGTAGTATATGTTCGAACATTTATTGGAATAAAACATCTGCGCTGGTCACGAATGTAATATTCCTTGCTACACCCATGGTGCAGTCTTGCGGTTATAATCGTTGAAGATGGAGAATGCATAACAACTAACATTTAGGTGTTGCGTCCATGATTCTGACGAAGCCTCATATCTAAGAGGAACATCCAAGTACCAAGTATCGTTAATTAGCAATTCACTTAGATCAGTACTTAACGTTCTGGAGAATGTGTTTGTCATCTTTCTGTAGGTAAAACACTGCGCGGACAACCAACTTACTTGAACATTGTTCTAAAGGTTGGCCAGTTACATCCACATATCAGTTGCATAAAAGCGGCGACAATCAATACTACAAGCCAATGAACGCATTACTTGAACACGTGTTGGAAAAAACGTGATCATACTTATCGGGCATGGAGTTTTATTGGAGGGTATGGTTTAATGTAAACACTTTCGAGGCTCCGAGTTTGGCTGTTGACGGAAGTTCGCACGCAGTGTGCTAAGATTGTTAATGCTGCCTTTAGTGTGTGTAGCACATGACCGCTCAATTCGTAAACTGTTAATCATGTCAGTCACAGTAATGCCACAACAGAAAACCTCGTGGATATTCACAACTCACACAGGAAGGTTTTACGGACATGAGTCCCTTAAAACTATTCAGCTCAGAAAACTTTGGGATGCTCATGGGGTAGATGAACTATGTCAGGACGTGCCCTGACATGGAAAAAGTACATATGCGGAGAGTGGTGCATCTCCAAGGTCACCATCGGTACGACACGTTCGGAAAGCAGGTGCGTTGACGGAGCGCACCAAGCACGACTTAGCAACATGAGACCAGTGGAGTGGGGCCGGAACACGGCCATTGCGAACAAGCAAACGACCATATTTGGCCATTTGGTCATCCCATATATATTTACGCAAAAGCTCTGTATGTTTCGCCCTGACATTACAGCCGTGTCCGGAGCTCTCCGTCTTCTTATCGCGTAGTCTGGCGGGCTCAATGCAGGCGTAACCAATAGACGACACGTTCGAAAGCAGGTGCGTTGACGGAGCGCACCAAGCACGACTTAGCAACATGAGACCAGTGGAGTGGGGCCGGAACACGGCCATTGCGAACAAGCAAACGACCATATTTGGCCATTTGGTCATCCCATATATATTTACGCAAAAGCTCTGTATGTTTCGCCCTGACATTACAGCCGTGTCCGGAGCTCTCCGTCTTCTTATCGCGTAGTCTGGCGGGCTCAATGCAGGCGTAACCAATAGACGGCCACCCACGATACAACAAACTAGAAATAAATGAAAAGAATGACACAGATCCTAATTAAAAGATTCTCAGTCATGATCGCAGTTACGGTTCTGAAATACCGAGAAATGAAAACGACTGACGAGTCAACTAGCACTTAATATCCGTGCTCGTGGGATCAAGAGTTTGCGTAGTAAAGAATGGAATAAGCAAAAATACGACGTTACCAAATGTTTTTGGCGAGTTTTTTGGCAAGTTCAGAGATGATTTGAGGAGATGGATCTTGGGAGGAGCGTTCATGGGCCGAAACGTCCTGAGTTGAAATGTTCGGCTACTGCGAAACGTGTTCACAAAATGCGGTCATAAGTCCCCTTACCTAAGTTCTTCTTCCTCCTCCTCATCATCATCAAAGACAGCAACATCACGGTTGACACTGATGCTTCAGTGTCGTACCTTGCCTAAGTTAGCGAGCAAAGATGACGAATACATAATGTCCACCTAAACAGACGTTATTTTCTCATCAAACTAGTAAGATCCTCATCTTGTGTCCGCTTACCCGGGTAAATACACCTCTCAAACTCCGGCTTGTCATCAATCGTAACCTCCAGTTTTGCAGCCGTAGTCAGTCTTCCCACGTGATCTGCTGATGTGATCTCCAGTCTACTCTGTATTTCTTTGTCTATGTTCATTATTTATCGATTTATTCAGTGGCTGGTATACTCTTATTGATGCCCCGAAACGGAGTCGATTTTGGAGTAGATGGGGAAGATTGGAAGCAGGAGGGATTTACAGAGTTCCATCTCTTTGACTAACCAAAAGATGTAGAGCTCTGCTCAGCAAAGCATCCGGAGGTTCTCACAAAAGCCAGTGGGGTGATGGCTAACAGGGACAAAACTAGCTAAACCAGGATAACACTGACCGTGGTAGTGGCCGTAAAAAAGACACAAAGATGTCACATCCTGTCACTGGACAAAAAACTGTACTTTGTCAGTCGGGGACAGTTTGTCAATGTGACGATGACACGTCAAAATGCATTGGGAACAGAGACAGTATTCGAAAGAGTCCCAGTTAGGAGGCCTAAAAAATCAGTATTTGTCTCAGATTTCAAGCTTCCTACAAGTAAATAGTGATACAGTTCTACAAGCATCTTATTTTGTCGACAGGTGTTTCCAAACTACGTTGCGTGCAATGGATATCAATGAGTTGTGAACTGCTTGATGGAAGTATAGTCAAAATACAGTGGTACAACGGACAGAGGATAGAAGCACTGGAAATAGAATGCTGCAATGGTATGCAAAGATATGCGCAGGGTGCTCTAGTTTCAGAGATAAGGTAAGGCATCAAACAAATTGAGTGAAAAAAGCTTCTTCTGCGTGACCGGATGAAGGATGAAGCTAATTTGTGGGTGAACAACAGACTTGCCAAATGTACAGATCTCAGCACTGCAAAACCAACTCAAAACTGATTCGACTGACTTTTAACTTGAGGAAAACAGATCAACGCGGTTGAAGCCAGTTCGAAAGCGATGTACAGAGCAAGAATACTCGTTCTGTGGCGAACGAAATAACTATTACCGCACGGTCGGGTGAAATGAAGGTCAACCGAATGAAGATTGCCACACTTGAGAAGAACGAACTAAAACACAAACACCAGTCCTGAGGCAAAAGTGGCTAGGGATAAAATGGTACTGGAAATGGAGATGAGGAAGTCTGGATCCAAGAGAACTGTATGTTTCAGTCAGAAACAGAATAGACGAACGAGAGAAACTGGTACACAAAAGTGATACGTCGAATGTTTGTGAGCACTGGGTCGGGTTATTCACTCGATTTCCGAGAGCAAGAGATACATTTCTCAATACTCGTATATGTGATTTCGGTGTAAAAAAAACGAGAATGCAATCCTACACACTGCACCATGGGTTTTCAGGTTTGCACTGCTACTTTCCTGGGTAAAGTCCAGTAACCTATCAACTGCAACATTGCACAAAGAAGAGTTCTTGACACAATACAAGGTTGGTGAAAAACCGAGTTTTATTCCGATTTCGCTCTTCTTGAGGCTCTGAAACATAAGGCAGCTTGTGTGGGTGGTCAGTTGAATCCTAGTATAGAGACAGAATGGGTTTCACTGATACAAATGAGTCCCTCGTTAGCATCTCGTGAATTTCCAAGTGAGTGTACGGCGACGCTGAAGTGGTACTGTTTTTTAGTATTTTTGTGGGCGATTGCCACAGATTTTTGACGCGCAAGTGATAAGGCGGTTGCGCACGCTTGTATTGTGATACTACGTAATCCGACTAAACCGATCACAGTAATCGGTTTTGCGGAGGCGATGTAATTCCCCTTCCCTTAGTTTCGGTCTCCACGTTTCATGCGTGTGCTGAGGTTCCCGATACGCAACCTTGAGTCACGGGTAGGTTTGACGATGCCGAATATCAGAAGGAAGAATTGGGTTCGAAAACCTGCCGTGCTATTTACACAAAGCTATACAACAAAACTCAAGTGTCCACGTTCGTGGTGTCAAGTGCGCAAGTCTGTCACTGACGCTGAGTGGAATGTTGGCTCGGTAGTGTGGGTTGCGTTTGTCGCTTCCGATGCCAGTCTCGTGATTCTGATTAGTGATGATCACACGGAAAACGCAACAGAACAAGTCAGGGTAAGCTCAGCAGACGAAGCACTAACAGGCATGAGTAATTAGGTCAGTTGGTTGGGTGGGTTGCGTTTGTCGCTTCCGATGCCAGTCTCGTGATTCTGATTAGTGATGATCACACGGAAAACGCAACAGAACAAGTCAGGGTAAGCTCAGCAGACGAAGCACTAACAGGCATGAGTAATTAGGTCAGCTACACACACACACACGTGCTTATGTACCACGGGATGGCCTTTGCGAATGGCAAATACCGTTGAGCAAAACCAGTTGAGATCAGAAGTACATGGGCAGGGAATTGTTGTGGGTGGCTGCGGGAGTGGTGGTATTCACGTTATCATTTGAACAGTCGTCCTCCTGTCCTGGACTCACCAGAATAATTACGCCAGGACAGGACGACTGTTCAAACGACAGTGATCTGAATGTGAACAAATGGGGGGTATCATGAGGTCAAGTTTGAATCAATAGTGTGAAATGATTCCGCTTCGGTCTCAGATCTTGAAATGTAAGGGCAAGCTTCGCTGAAGTTCATTCGGTTGTGGTGTAGTCTCGAAAAAAGCGTGGGACTGTTTCTCAATTTCCTCTTTGATAATCCCATCTCCCCCGGAACACTCTTCAGTGTAGAATATCAGACAGCTAAGGTTCAAAATGAAGACATTAGTGCACTTCGCTGTGGAACTGAAAGCTCTGCTAGTTCCCAGATGTCAGTGAAATTTCGTGCTTGTAGTATAAGCGCTTGATCCTTTTTTTTTATAGCTTTTTAAGTACTATGTTTGTAAGTAACTGGAACCGAAATTCGTTCCGGTTCCGTTTGGATCACTGAATAATCTTCGGATCAGCTGCCAACACAGGTTGTCCCCCTCTCGAAAGATCATTTGAATGAACCGGCTCTTTCTATGTTCCGCAAGCTGGTCTTTCCTGTGAGGAAGCCACATACAGAAAACGGATGAATCTTTTGCGGAGAAAATGTGGTGCCATTCGCTCCTTGGATACTGTGCAGTTTATACTGTTCCAGATGTTTGAAACGGCTTGCGGACACAAGCACTCACAATCTGTCTTAGCAAACCGTCAGAGTTTGTCCGCGCACTTGAAAGAACTAATCGGTCTAATTTTTTTTTCAGGACTACCCCCACATAAGCCCCAGGAGGAGCGAAACCGGAGTTTCCCGCAACCTCACAAGTAGTGAGTTATGCTCAGCAGGTTGTATTTACGAATGTAACCCGGTTCGACTGTATTCATAGTCTGCTAATGGCTCACTACACAGCGCAAATACAACGATACCAGCATGATTCCTCCACGGAGTGCTTTAAAGGTTAAAATACTGTTGGACAACATTACACAACTCAATTGCCGCGCTGTTATCAGGAATTTGTAATCCCTTTGGATACTATCTTCGTTGTTCAGAAAAGTTATTTTCAGCCAGCAGTAGAAGTAGACCTGTAACGCTAGTTTGCTGTGCCCGTGAGTCCTCTGCACTGGATCGTTCATTAAATTAACCTGTGTTGAGCTGTTCCCACAGTAAAGTTGCATTGGGATAACTATCCCAACGGTACGCATTGGGTTGTCTTCAACAATGAAATCTTTTTACCTTTATGACGCAAGCATTCGTGGCTAGAGCTGTAAGTCATCTATAGACGTAATGCACTACTGCTGAAGACTATTCGACAGCCCATGACCAGTTTCGTCTTCCTCGGGGCTCGTAAACGAGAGATTCAGTTGGGTTCCATATGAGCCCCCTGTCAAAACCAGATTGGTACGCAGATGGGTGTATAAGTCATGACTGTATGCACTCGTGTTTCTTCTCCGATAGCTTCAGGGAACTATTTTGTTCGGCCACCTAACTCCTCTGCAATACACTACTTGACATTATTTAATTAAGTGGATTTAAGATATGATCAAAACGTGTAACACATCGACCGATCCGATTCAACGGCTGATTAAGGAAGTCGGCGAACTTTTATCCGGAATATTACCTGGTCCATATAGGTCCATGGGTAACCAGTGCATATTAGGGTTCACCTCACCGACGTCAAATGGGAGAAATATGTCCCTAAGTACAATGTCTCTTCTTCAAGGGTTTGTCGGCCCATGACTAATCAACAAGCGATATTTATCAAGCATAAAATCATCGCTTAGTAACTAAGCATCCCCACATGAAGAATTTTTCAGTTCGGTAAGACAATCTACTGTTCCTTATCCATTGAGATGTCTATCGTTTTGATTTTAGGGATAAGCCCATGGGAAAGTAAGAAAATACTGCTTTTTTGTAGTTAACCTTTGCAAGTCCATGGTGGACGACCTATGCGCATTTATTTTGTAAAACGCTGCAAACAGTAAAAGTGTATGTAAGTCAACTCGGTGTCTCTGCAGCGGTGTCGGAGACGTGAGGTCAATGCGGTTGGAGTATGCATAATGGCCTTCAGAGCGCTCCTCACAACCCATAGATAGTTCCGGCGCGGATGTTCCGAATGTCGGTGTATTGATTTCCTCTGAAAGAGCCTTTTGGAAGACCAGAACTCACTAATCGAACTGATGCTGGGGTTTTGTTCGAACCATTAAGAAATCTTGTGTTTTCGGTATTTGAAACCCAAACAACTGAGCCTGTGATAGAACCGATGCCATTCTGATAGACTCGAACCGTCTCACATCACGAACATTTATTTGTCGTTCCAGTTGTGGAGAGATTTACATAGCGACAAACAACACACGCAAAAGATATTAAGAGCTCCGAATAGCTCAGTGGTCAAGGCATTGTTCGAATCCAACCTCAGCATCTCGGCTAATCCTATCTGGGTTTGGGTAACTTGACAGTATGTCAGTCTTCGTGCTTCCTTCGGGTGGCATAGTAGCTATGCATCCGAAGGGTTTTACAGCTGAACGACGATTATTAGTTCATCATTAAGAGATATAAGGTTCAGATCACGAGCTGGCGTCAAAGCACAAGAGTCATTCGTGTCTGCCGTTGCCCCCCATTCAAAATGCAACTAACAAGCCATTGTGTTACAGGATTATATTATAACATTTGCCGAATATCTACATCAAGAAGGGGTGTAGGCACATGGAAATAATAGAGCCGCACACACGATCAACAACTCCCACTTGTGTTCACTGTTTACTATCTTTCTCTCCATGGAGTATGCGAGACAGGACCCCTTTGAGATTCGTAGAAGTTGGTGCTGCGAGCAAGAAGAGAGGGAGTAGTTTATCAGGCATGGTTTGGTAGGAATCAACCAGAAGCAACGAAACAACCAAATGAATCAACCAAGCATGTAATGGGAAGGAGATACTTTATAAAAAAAACAGCTACTTTAAGCCTAACGTAGGATGCACAACTCTAGACCTTGAGAAAACATCGCAACCCAACGGCTGTGCCTGTCAGCCAGCGAGGTGAGATTCATGAATCTAATTCCGAATATTTTTGAGGGCTAGGTGATTCCAAGAATCTTGTGTACAGTAGAGTGTAAGCAGAATAGGAAAAAACGTCCTTAATCCTTTCTATTACGTGTCAATGACGAAAGCGTCCCTCGACTGAAAGACGCGTAGCAGTAATAGATACTAACGCTCAGCTCAGGTTATTCGGTCCTATACAGTGAAGTAATCCTACAACCTACTTAGTGAGCACTAGTCGCTGCTTGATAAGCTTTGATGAGCGTGGCAAAACAAACATGGAAATGAGTCTGGAGTCACTAACGAACGTATAAAAACATTAGAAGCTAGTATCGAGCAGTTTGACAATCGTGCTACGCAAACGTAGCTGCTTTTCTCAAAGCGGAGTGATCCGTGAATTCAATGTCAAACAGGAGGGTATTTTGTTGACTGTGCAGTTCGCTATAGGACACGAAGATGCCCTCATCATCATTACTAACAAGGGTGTTGACCCAGGGGCGATTCTTCTGAGAGACTATCAAGTTTATTCTGCGAAACCCTGCGACCAAGATGACAATTTGTGGGAACGAACAGGAGCAGTGCTAGCCTACTCATTTTGTTCCAAACGTATTCCAATCAAACGGGTTTATAGTACAGTGGCTCCACCAGTAAACTACCAACGTAAAATGCAACAACGCAACGATGAAAATGATCGGAACAGACTGAAATCGCCCTCTTTCTCGAAGCATCTTTTCTTGAAGGCGAATGCTGTAGAACGGCCACGAGAGATGCTACGCCAGAAGCATACAAGTTGAAATACTAGGTCTGACGAAACGACTGATGTGACCAACGATTCGTTGGTCAGAGTATATCAAGAAATATGTTTGTCGATCGCGTTACACAAATGTCTCTTCTACAGGCGAAACTGTATCAAAATTGCCATGCAGAGCGAACACAAACAGGACGACTACTTTGGAGGCGTTCCTGCTTTGAAATGCGCCAACGATTACAGGTTCAGAGTAACTATAACGGACATCATGTCATTACCGTCACTGAAAGCGGCGATGCGTGTGCATCGAAAGTTTGATTAGTGAAATACAAGCCTTGATGTAACTGAGGATTCAAACTGCCGGTTTCGGTGCCTTTTGTTGTAGACCAACTAAAAAAGGAGACTGATTTGGATAGGGATCCAAAAAGGCTCCTAACTAACCAATGAAAATCAAGTGACTACACTGATGACCAGAGCGATGTTACGTCATTCGAAATTCCTGGTCGCTCATCGTACAAGTTAAAAAGTGCACAATGTACATTCTGCTCTTGAGGGGCAAACTAACGTCACACAGATACCATGGGTGTCGGATGAAAAAAAACTGTCCTGGCCTCCCCGATTCGTCTCCAGCCAGTCCACTGGAACTTAGACAACTACTCACGTAAATAAGTCCGTCTGGTTGGTCTGCAATCCCGGGTCTTGAGTTAGATCCTACCGACTATTTTGGCAACACTTTACAGTAGTGAAGCGTATACCAAACCGCGCGGCAGAATTATATAGGTTAACTAAAATGACTTGTATCTTTCAACGACCTGAACCAAGATGAGCTATAGCGTCCGCGTGCTCAATTTCTATCGAGTTAAACCATAAGACCACGGCCGTATGATGTACATTAATCGCGGTGCTAAGACCGAACAATCCACTCACCTGACGTTTTTGGGGTTTCCAATTCTTTGAAAACCTTTTCTACAAGGTCATACTTTTGAGGACGGACTGTACTTTTGGCAGCTTCTGTTTCAATTTTTATTTGCTTTTTGACCGCTTCTTCGAGAGTCAGGCCGACCCACTCTGCCTCGCTATGCTAAAAACGAAATATTGAGGAAAAACAAGTGAAAAACTGAACAGAGAGAGAGGCGGGGTGCACAACTGCGCATTGAGAAGCCTCACTAGGCTTCTCTATTGGTGATGTGAGGCGTACACTGTTTGAAAATGATGTTTTCTTTCCAACCCTCCTGAGGAAATATAACACCATGAAAGCGTCGATCACAGATCCGTAACCCTAGGATGGAAGCTCCCATCTATAAATGTTCAAAACAAGAACGAGCAGGTGGTCAGCATGAAAGACAGAATGTGGTTTAGTATTGATATCTGTGTAACCATGTAGCTGAGGTTAGAAATGGTCTGCGACTTTTCACTCCAAGAGGTTAGTAAGCGAATCCTCATCAGGTGCTGTCTGTAGGCATGTGAATGAGTCGAAAAACAGTAATGGTCACTTCACTGACTGCGATCAATTCTGAATGTAACATTCAACGGAGAATTCGAAGCGTACTAGAAATATTACAGCCACAGACCAATTAAGAATATTGGTTGAAAGTTGACAGGGCGCGAGTTTACCGACCGGAATTCGCTGAGTTATACATTTTCACCGAATTACAAAGTGAGTAAAGACAACTGTTAAATGGAGAGGAAAGTGAGAGGCGTTGTACAATACGAAGATTATGGCCATGGCTGAACGAAACCAGCCGGAGGCCAGACTTCTGTGCCGCCATTGGATCACAAACGATGACTAAGAGTGCAGCAGGTGAGATGGCCATCGATCGGCCGCCGGTGGGGAAGGTTTGCACTTTTAAAGCACTAATGTATTTGGGTATTCCTATGATGTAAACCGGTCCTAGTGGCTGTGTTTAATCTCGGGCCGATCTCCCCACAACGCATGCAATGACCATGGCAAAAGTGCCGTTACACGATTCTAAGTAAGCCCTGACAGCTGTCGTCACCACAGTTTTGGTGAGCAACAACGTTGTGGGAGTGTGAGGTCTGAGACTAAGGTCGTGATTAGTGTTCAGCTTCAATTCACTTAGTGCTATCTGTGGAAAAGTAGATCTTGCTAACTCTCACGACGGGGATACGATGAACAGAATATTTTCGGATAGAACCGGTTTCTTTGGGCGAAATGCAATTAACCAAAGATCGCACGAATAGACCGGACGTAATTGTAAATCACACTTGTAAGTAACACAAAAATTAGTGGGGCCAACGCAGTTCCGCCCTATACAACTGAATTGAGCAAATCGGTGTACCTGATAGAAGCCACAGTAGCATTGCGAATAATTTATCGTCCACTACGGCAAATAGGAATAGGGTACGGAGGCTCCTAGTCGGGTTGCAGTATCATACAACAGGGTATATTACGGGAGGTAGGGGAAACGAAATCGCAGAAAACTAGGGATCAGTGATTAAGCAAATATATACAAAAGTGTCAGGGGCTGCGTGACACACGGACACAATAACGCCGCTAGGACTCGTTAGTGTCTTCATAATCGTATCCTGACCATGCGTCACACTTTAGGTCTTGCAGTAAGAACCAGATTCTGCAAACGGGGTATGGCGAAGAAGTACATGATCGAGCCGGTCTATTTTGTGAAGCTGAATTGGGTATCCGGTGGGAAGACAGGTAATATGGTGTCGAAAACTATTCGTTGCCTTTAATCATTGCTAAAGCGATGTTTCCATGATACCAGTGTAGTGCTTCGAAAGTATGGACCTTCAACGAAGAGTGATTTCCTTTACAGCTCCACGCCGTGACCAAGCTAACAGAAGTCAGACAGTATTGGAGCAACCACCGTGTTTGAATCAATTGATTATAAACAGTCGAAGAATGGAGAATTTTCAGGAAAACGATCCGAAATAGTGTATAAGCCATGAATTCCCTAGCTTGTGTAAGGACATATAGCCTGTAGGATATAACAGTGCTTCTTAGGGCGTAAGAATAGACTTCATCAGTCGAGTCATTTTGTTCAGACCGTAAACACAAGACAATTAAATTCATATGTAAAGGCCATAGCAAGTGAATAAAAACAGTTCATTCGGGATTTGTTCCCATAGTTGAAGTCAATCTTTGCCGTAAAGCCGAGAGCAACTGTACAACTGTTTCACCATTGTTGGGAATTACCACCAGTGCACATATCAAGAATATAAAAGGAGATTCTAGCCTACGACCACCCGGTTGGTGGTCGAAGAAGAGAAGAAGAAGAAGCGTTCAGATGTAGCACCCTTTCGGTGCCTAGCTGTCATGCCACACGAAGGAAGCACGAGGGCTGGGATACTGCCAGGTTGTCCAAGCCTAGACAGGGGAAGTCGAGAGGCAGAGGTCGGGTTCGAACTACGGACCTTCCGGCCAGTAAATTCGCGCTCTTACCACTTGGTGGTCGAACACTAAACCATTCAGTCATGAGCGGCTGATCGGTAGAGTGACAAAGTCGCAATCAGAAAGGATATGACGCCACCCACTCTTCTATCGCAGCGTCCAAGTCACGTCGTCATCTGTTGACGTGGTTCTCGGGATTATTTATCGAAGATCCCGATTTTGCAGATCGTCTGAATACGTTGGTTCTACCGTATGCATCCCATCGACAACGTAGACTTACGCTTTCTACGAGATCGTAGGAGTGGATTTCTTGTCATCGCTATCATCAAACACTTGGGCTAGACTCCATTTTGTTCTGTTACCGCATTTTCAACTGAACCGGAGGATTCCATGAAGGGAGCTGGCAGACTGAAAAAAACATGAGAAGAAGTCGATGTTGCTTATTGGGAAACGGTCCCAATGGAGCTGCTGAGTAAACTACCAGTGTAACTTGCCATTTCATTCGTAGATGCGATGACTGGCACGAAAGACATTTGAATGTATACGAAAGCGCTTGAGAACTTGGGCACAATATCAGCCTTTGCAATAACGCAGCACCCGTTAAGTGGTTTCACCGATAGTTGGGTACCCGGTAAGGGCAGGTCACTCCGTTAACTCCAGATAAGCGCACAATATCATCTTATTTGATAAGAAATCTGGACAATTAGCAACTTGCGAAACATGCCAGGTTCCAATAACTGAATTATTCATTATCTCAGCATAAGTAGGGGCAACATATGTTGTTCGTATCAGACTATAGGCCTCTGATAATGTTCCCACAGCAGCGAAAGTTGATTCCGCTTAATGAGAAGTTGTTAATCGAGAAGCCTGTCAAAAATGACCACGTGATTGAATGATGAGTGGCATAATATCCTACTTAATTGCGGATCACTGTCGATCAACCGCTCGTGGCCGAATTGTTTAGTCTCCAACTTTTGGCCTGGAAGTTGCGATATGGAATTACTCTAGAGACCCGTTAGTTCGGCAATGAAGATGCTGAATAAGGACGAAACAGATGTACAGTGCTTCTCGGCTTTATAGCATTGATTGACTTCACTTGCGGGGAGAAATCTCAAGTGGAAAGTTCCAGAATCTAATACTCCCAACAAATTATGGGTAGCTCAGAAGAGAGAATAATTCGCACGACGAGTGAACCGTCCATCTGAAAATACTAACCATCGATCATCATAAAAAATGCATGATGAGACCAGTTTCAGGGTGTGCAGATTATCTGAATCAATGTACGTCTTATAACTACCTTGTTAAAAATTCGCTAACATCATCCGACACCAGCAACACTTCCGACACATCGGTCACATCATTCTGCAGAAGCCATGTCTCAAAAGCATACAGCGCACACTGTAGCCTTGGGAAGACACAAGTGACGTGAATGGGCAGACGTGATTCGGGCCTTTGAGATTCGTGCACTGACTTCACCGGATACATTCCTGTCAGAGTCAACACAACTACCGAGGTAAACACAACTACCAGTGAGGGTAGGCTCAGAGACTACACGTGCTGATGCATGACTTAGTCCGAAACTGTTGACGATCCCATCAGAAGAGCCGATCAGAACCAAACTCAAGAACCTACAAGTTACAGGCACTCACTATGATCCGGATAGTGAGTCACGGTAAGTGCGTAGAGGGATCGCATACCAACGGTGCTTTAACTATGGATTGTGAACTTAACTGCCAAGCAGCTGGTCATTCTCCATGCATCCAAAGAAATATGTCGCGAATCACATCCAGGCTGGCCAGGTCTGGCTTGCAGTGTGCCTTCAGGCCTGTTTTTATGCGCCTTTCGATCCGATTGTTGAACGTAATCCTGTCTAACACGACCGACAACTGCAGCCCGAAGGTGACAGTGGACCCAATTTGGTTGGTGGTCTGGTTTCCAACGGATCAATCAGATCGAAAGGATCTCTACCGGACCACGTGATCTACGTGATCACGTTGCGGAAAGCGCCGTTGCGTGACCGTGCTGGCGATTGGTGGAGTAGCTTGACGCACGAATGCCTGTGGTGGACGAGGTGAGTCGGATGCAAGCTGTGATTCGATTGGAAGAGAGGAAGACCGCCAGAGGCCGGGTGGCGAGGCCAAACAGAGCAAGCGTTCAGCCACTGTCGTTGCACCGTTATTTGCCGCGTAAGTCTATCTGGTCATGCATTTTATCCTGTTCATTGACAGTAAGTCATAACTTCTTATGTGGACAATCTGATAGGGAGCGGTGAATGGAAGTTTCGAAAAAATTAGGAAACCTATTTGTTGTATGCATCGGGGCTAACGCCTCAGGGAAGCTGTTGAGATCACAAGAGAACAATCGTCCATAGTACACTCCTGCATAAAGTTGCGTCTGCCGCAATGTGTAAGTGTATATTGGGGACCACTAATCCTATTCAAATCGCTCAGAATAAACTGTAAACCAGGGTCCAAATTATGGCACTAAGATATCCTCATCCAGAAACAACAACAGGGCCAAGCAATGCATTTCCCTTCCAAACAGGCTTACGACCCCTCAGTCTAACTCCAAACACGCAGGATGAAGATCGTTGGCAGAGGAGCGGAAGTTTTCAAAGCAATAATGATTCGTGTGATAAAGCGTGTCGATCTCTTGCATTTACCTTTGAAACTAGTCGACGCCAATCCCCTACAAAGCATCTCACCAAGGAATATTTGGTCCACAATCACCGGTCTTTGCATACCATGACCTTCGAAGAGACAGATGGTCATCGTTATCGAATTAAAAAAAAAACAAATTTTGCGCTTATCTGGGTAGCATCGATTCATAGGGGTCTTCAGAATTAGCCACCCGGAAACGGTGACATTTGCAAAGACCAAGGCCTTTTATGCAAACGTTAGAAGGTGAAGGACTAATCATACATTTTTCTCAGCGAATAGCGGTACCGACTCCAAGCGTGAAAAGTGAAACAGATTTGCAACCAAGATCAACCGTGCTTTTGACCATGTACTGTAAAGTTCTGTGACGATACTAGGTCTATTTGCGTTGAAATATTCGAAAGATCCTAGACTATGAGGTTATGATATGATAATGTGATGACTGGAACATTATAACAGTTACATTTCTTTAGAGTGTACTTACGACCATTTACGACCATATGTCTCTCTTGGTGTTCACTTCTTATATCGAGTACATGATCCTCCGAAAAGCCGCATTACCCTAGATAAAATCTAGAATAAGTGATGAGTGAACAAGCGAGCAATATTCTTAGTCAAGTAACTTGATCATCATCATCATCATTGTCAGCTGTAAGAACCGCGTACTCGTCGTACACTGGTTGTAGCTGCCGCAGTTTCGTTCACTGATGATTTGGAGAGGGGGAAGTAGGTAGCTGCGCATTGCAGGGGGGAGCTGATAAATTGGTGCATAAATCCAGCGCTGTCAGTGGACTCTCAAGTGGGGGGGGGGGTTGAAAAGGAGGTATGCATTGAAGG
>NW_008751842.1:748480-764963 GCF_000715545.1 Opisthorchis viverrini
AGGCATTAGAGGCTGGTAGTGAGTCTTCCATGATCGTATCAATGACGAAGTTAAAGAGGAAAGGTGAAAGAGGACAACCCTGTCGGATACCACTTGATGTGGTGAACTCAGGAAAAGGCTTCCCGTAGACCTTTACACGGCCGCGGGAGTTGACGATTCTCCCTAATCATTTTACTCTACTACGTGTCACTTGTGGAACGATGAACCTGTCCCGATTTTCAAGGAGTTGCATGAGACCTTGGTACGAGCAGCGTCGTCAGTACTACTTGGGATTTCGCTCAGTGGTGCACCACAATCAAGGCGAATCTGCGAGGAGCGGGTAGCTTTGGGCAACACGGGCACCATCCGAATTGTTAGTTCCGGAATCTGAGTTGGATGCACTTGGAGTATATCGCCATACTGTATGTTGAAAATCACCGACAGTTCATCCAGTCCATTGAAGCGGCGTGAGGCAGATGTCTCAAGAAAACACTTACCGGTGAGAGCTGAGGATTGAAGGTAGCTAGACTTCGTATATACGTAACACATTAATTAACAAGGTTACTGAAAACTCTTCGACAACCCATAGCCGGTTTCGCCCTTCTTGGGTTCATCATGTAGGCGTAGTCCCCGAGTTTTCGTCAACCTCATGTTATACTTGAGACCCAATAAGTGCACGGAATCCGACTTATACACTCATCTGCATACCGATTTGGTTTTGACGGGAGACTCATCTGAAATCCAGCTGAATCTCTCGTTTATAATGTTTCTAAGCGATGGGATGTACTGTACCAGGCCGCTTCACGTTTCAGTTGGTACGATATTCGAGATATTCCGATACATTGTATAGACGTAATAACTCTTCGACAGTCCACAATCGACTTCGCCATATTGGGGCTCATCAGGTAGGCGCCGTCCCCGAGTTCTCCTAAGCTCCTTATAAGTAAATGACCCGGAATCTCGCGACATCCCAACTAAAATAAACCGGTTTACTGTGCACAGCTTCCATCCGTGTAGGCAGTGCTACCTTGTTGGACAGCTGAGCAAGTATGTGAATGGCACTGAGCCAAGACCCATATTCTAACAGTCTTGTCAATGCAATTGTGAACGCTATACTAAGTTGTGGAGAAATTTAAGCTTTTGACCACAGGATTTTCAACACCGTTGTTGGTGTGGAGTTCCTCAATTTCGTGAAAATCTGACACTTGATTTTTTGAGTAACGGTCTGTCCGACGTCCAGCCACCAAACCCACCTACTGCATAAGCTATTATCTCACTGTGTGTAGTAATTCGTGTGAACAGAATGTTAAAAGAAAAGAGCATATTAGGTCTCTCCTGAGAGCTGTCCATCGCCAGAGAGATCACGCCTGACAGAAACGAAGGGAAGTGCTCTCACTATGGAGGATTCAGTAAATAAGCTGGTTTGATTTTCCACTTGGTCGTTTTGATTTCACGATCTAAACAGCACATACATAATATGAGCGGGCACTGATGTTTGTGTACGGAGCTAAACGGGCAATGCGTAAAGACGTTTGACGGTCACTGCGGTAAACCAAAACTATCTCTCGATTCAGCACAGCCCAAATGGATACCACGAAAACGTAAGTAGGTTTATCACTAACTTTTGCACTGAACTTTCTTATATTTGTGGAATATTTATAGCTTTCTGCCTTCCACTCCAAAATTGAACTACAGATCTACAGACCATCAAACGACAATGAACAGGTTTTCGTGCACTGCAAAACCCAAAGATCTGAGTAGCCTGTACAGTGGTGAAGATGGAAGCCAACTGGACGATACAGAACCCCGATTTGTGAGAAGGACCAAGGATCCAATCGGTTGCTTTGGCGTTGCGTACACGATCAGGAAAGGTAAAGAGCGATCAGTGAGAATGGGATCGAAGAAAAACTTTACGTCGAACGCTGGTGTGCCCACCTGCGAGGACCCCCGCGTACTTCAATGGGTACTGTCAAATCGAGGGAAAAGGTGGACTGTAGATAGTGGCAAATCTCTTCATCCCTATCTATTGTGGCGAAGTATCAACCCAAACGACAATAGGCCTGAAGAAAACCTTAATACCCGGATGGTGTTACAACGAGCAAAGTCTGTTGATGGTCTGACAACTATAGCGAATGATCAGCTTTACGATACCCCAAAAGCAAAGAGGGGGAATGGGTCGATGGAATCATCAACAAATACCCTGTCAAACGACATGTTATATGAAAAAATAGAGTTCTCCTCACGTTGC
Organism: Opisthorchis viverrini; assembly: GCF_000715545.1. Taxonomy (NCBI): domain Eukaryota; kingdom Metazoa; phylum Platyhelminthes; class Trematoda; order Opisthorchiida; family Opisthorchiidae; genus Opisthorchis; species Opisthorchis viverrini. The sequence goes on from NW_008751842.1 coordinate 750,708, forward strand.
CCCTCACAAACAACTTCCTTATCGTCGGCATTTCTGGGAAACCACACAGATGTCACAAGAAATAACAACCGGCCGTGGGTTAATAATGCCGACCAGCGAAGATCCAGAACGCAGGAATTTGGCGTATCCGACCATCGTGCTACCCAGAGATCGACGCAGCTTCGTATACAAACAATGGTATTGCCGGGGTGGAAGCAGAGAATCAACGAAAATCAACCAGCCATGGATATGAACGACTATGAAGCAGTATGCAACAGTCTCACAACACCGACTGAAGCCGCTAGAAGTGCAAATATGACTTCCAGCACCAGTACAATCACAACGACCAGTTCAGAATCGCAAACACGGAAGGGCAAACGGTTTATATCAACAGCAACAATCTATTTATCCGGTAGGCTGAAAGATTATGCTCAAGGGGAGTCTTCGGGTCCAAAAACCATAGGTATTCTGAACCAGCCGAGCAATTCTCCCAGAATAAGAGCTAAAGCATGTGATTTACAGAGCAGAACGCAGAATATGAAAGTTGAAACTATCACAACTAAAAGAACAGCGTTTGAATCATCGTTGGTGAGCAACAATAACCTCTATGATAGAAGCGACAGTGGATCACGTTCAGCAAGCGAAACAGAGGCACAGACGTTTGCTAATTTCCCACTACATGATGAGTTTCTGGGACTCTCACTTATACAGTCCAGTTGTCCAACGATTGACACAGAGGATGATCACGTGACATCCGTTTCACAGAAAATACCCGAAATGGAGTGGGACTCCACATTTGAGGGTGCATGTGGTGCAGTCGGGTCACCGGTATGGGCGCACATAACGTCCGAGAGCGAACAAAATGTTACTGGGCGGAGTTTTCCAAAAAACGATGCACGAAACAACGATCAAATGGGGCCAGTACGCTCCAAGCAGTGGTGCAACCTGCGGTCCACACCACTTGTAAAACCACTAACAAAGGAGAATCTTGGAATGCACAATGCGAATTGGGCAGGTTAATTTTCAATGATAAGGTATACATATGCACTGGTCTTACACTTACCGGTATTATATATTGTGAATATTTACTCCGCAGTGTTTTGCCTTTCTCCGGGTTCTCGGAACAAAAGTTCGGATCTGACAGATGAAGAAGCAAGTCACGCTTCAGATGCATTCCCAACCGGCTGTTCAACTGTTCCGCGGGAGTCTGTAGGGCCAGATAATGGGTGCTGGGGTTAGAATACACATTCAACGAACCGAGAGAATATATGCGTCCAGACAACCAGCCTTTTCGATCGCACGAAGTGCAGTTTCGGATACGATGATCACCATCCATCGATCGAGAATATCACTATAAAACACCTGTTGTGATAGTTTGGGTGGGTACATTTTCGGGTAGCTGGTTTATCGTTGGAGTAAATGAACATGAAGGCGTCAAAGAGGACTTACAGCGGATGCCTAAAACTTTTTCGCGCATAGCCAGACACGATGCCTTCACCATGCCATAGGCATTTTTGTGATTCCGGAGGATAAATAATGGTGGGCGGTACGTCAAAGTGTGAGCCTGGGATTCTGAAAAAACGCGTGTCAATTAAGGTGGGAGTTGACACAATTACAGATTCTGTGTTCTGGGAGTTCGACCCAAAAGGCTTTCTGACGGTTGTAAATAGTTGGGCCTCTTTGGCTGCTGGGCTTTCAAATACTGTTCTTTATAATGGGTGGGTAACCGACTGATGACATCTTTCAAATGTGGATTGAAAAACAGACGTGACATTTGAAAACAACAGGATTGGTGGCTTGGACACGAAGGATCATGGATAACAACCCTGCACTTTATGACAATGGTGCGGATGCCTGAAACGGAGATACGGAAAGAATAAAACGTATGGGCCAATCGTGCGCAAAAACCGATAAAAACGAATAAGCATATCAGCACATTACTATTCCAAAAACGCCCCGTGCAACAACCCTCCAAGAGTATTCAGCCACAGGAGGCGCATGGCCTCATTGCGTTTTGAATCAATATGGTGTTTAACCATCATATGTGCTAGGCTGGTAGGATGGAAGTTTGGTAGAGTGAAATAAAGCAAATGTGGATTGAAAAACAGACGTGACATTTGAAAACAACAGGATTGGTAGCTTGGACACGAAGGATCATGGATAACAACCCTGCACTTTATGACAATGGTGCGGATGCCTGAAACGGAGATACGGAAAGAATAAAACGTATGGGCCAATCGTGCGCAAAAACCGATAAAAACGAATAAGCATATCAGCACATTACTATTCCAAAAACGCCCCGTGCAACAACCCTCCAAGAGTATTCAGCCACAGGAGGCGCATGGCCTCATTGCGTTTTGAATCAATATGGTGTTTAACCATCATATGTGCTAGGCTGGTAGGATGGAAGTTTGGTAGAGTGAAAAAAAGGCAGAAGTACAAGGATGAAGCAACTGCTTAAGAAGCAAGGTTAGAGCAGTATAATCTGGTGTACTATGTGGCTAGTTCGGTGTACGTCACTGGCGCTGACAAGGGGAATATCTTATATATATATATATACATATAGGGTTAAGGTCGGCCCGATTGTGCCCACTGTTGCGTTATTTGTATTTCACTTCTGGGTCATGCATTAGTCCAGCCTCAAAAACACATTCTATCGTGATCGGCGGAAAGTAATCATCCCAGGGAGAGGTAGAAACAGTAGAAGTGGCCGCAACTCAACGCTCATTTGTATACAAGGCGTAAAACCCACGTTTATTCATTACTTCAGTAACACGGTGTGGAAGAAAGGCCAAACTCATCGGAAGTATCTGTCCATCGTTGCTATTAGCGAAACGATAACTCATTTGAAGAGTCGAATTCGCAAAAGAGTGGTCACTTTAGAAAGTTTTACTAAACAGAGGAACAACAAAGTGAGAATACCAGCCCGCGTGTGCGTCAAAGCTAGTTTCTGTCAGTTTATTGCGGCTGTAGGCCGAACAAGATGTCTAGTAATCAGGGTAGTGGGTGTGTTAAACACTGGATAAAAGAATCTCGAATAATAGCATTCACCTCACTTTATCAGCTACGAACCGTGTACCATAGGCATATTGGTTCCAGATGCTACAGTTTCGAACACCGGAAAGTTGCAAAGTGTGGGGCATACAGCCAAGCTTTGCAGGCGATGGCATGTTCAATTAGTTCGGAAATTAAGTAGACACGCATCGAAAGCGATAGCCTTAAGAGTTGAGATGACCGTTCAGCTATAGCCCTCTTTCGGTGACTAGCTGCCATGCCACCCGAAGGAAGCACGAGGGCTGGGATACTGCCAGGTCGCCCAAGCCTAGACAGGGGAAGTTGAGAGGTGGAGGTGGGATTCGACACGCGAACCTTCCGGCCAGTAAATTCGCGCTCTTACCACTTGGTCCACCTCGCCCGTGATGCATGAGCACCACAGAGTGCGCGACTAGGCCATTTCTGCTAGTGTCAATTAACCATTAGGGAGTTGAGTTCCGTGGTCCATATCCAGGGAGGCGGCAGTTTTCGACCCGGCTAAACCTCCTGGTTAGCGTTTTCATACTTTGCTGTCACACACACTGTCCGCCGGTCGGTTGCTTCCAGCCAGCACAAGGCTGGGCGAAGAGCTCTGCGAGGCAAAAGGGATGCGGAGTACATGTCCTGACAATCGTAAGCTATGGGTAATTCACCAACCGCGGGAGAGTTCCTTCTTTCTAGGACCATCCGGCGTACGTAAGCAATACTAATCCGATGTTTCCACTAGACCCAACAGATGCTGCGGAGACAGTGACGGTCAAACACTGACATCTTTCGTATGTCCTCTGTGCGTAGAGGCTACGTCTCTGGTCCACAAAGACTCAGGGACCACAATGTCACAGTGCGACCTCTGCATTACTTAACTTGCACATGATAGTCATATTAGAGGGAGGATGCGTGGTCTCGAATGCATCTCCATAACTGTAAGAGAACCTGGAAGATATGAACCGAACCAGCTGGTGCACCGTATGGTCCTAGGTGTCTGGTTTCCACGACGGAAAGCAGTTCTGCACGTTACACACATTTGAGTGATCCCCCCAAGTGAAAAACAAGCAGACAAACTAAGCAATGCCGAGAAGGTTACGGACGATTCGTTTTTAGTTGGCATTCTTCGGCTTTGAGCATCATCGTGCGGGTTCTTGGAGTTGATTGGAAACCTAAAGAATTGTAGTAACAAACAGTATAAGGATACTCGGACCCGGGTGTGATACATGGTTGAGTTCATTCCACTGACTTTCACACCTGACCCGGTATGACAGACACCTTGTGCCCGAAGCACGAGTCTTGACTGTGCCAGTGCTTACTGCGCCTTGAAGGGCATCCCACATTACCCATCCTTCCTTGAGTTACTTGTCTTTACACATGGGTTTCCACACCAGACATTCTTATGTTGGGAATAATCTTGTCTGACCTAAACTATTAGTGGCACGCCTTTGAATAACACGTTTTATCTGATATTCTCCCGTACACACTTCCACATTCACCGCTCGGATTTACTGTTAGTGTTTATGGCCATCCTCTTCAAAAATTAACCATAGCAAGTAGAAGAAAAATCCTGAGTGCAGAATATTTACTCCAACTTTAAGCAAAGCCTATACCAGAGACTCAATTGAATATGAGTCAGACAAATCAATGTGAAATACACTGCAGAACTGTTTGATCGCGAAACGTCAACAGCACGGACTCACAAATAGAATCGAATCCACCTGGTTTGCGAACACATTCAATTACCTACAGTTTGGTTACGAGCAACCTAGATTACCCAGCTTATGTCAAGCAATAATTCAATTATTCAAATCTAGCGCATTCCACAAGTTTGATTGTCCGAAGCTTCGATCACCCAAGATGATATTGTGCTTAGCTGAAGTTAAAAACGAGTAACCTGTAGTGGCCGAGGGCTGATGAGAACAGCTATTGCACGCTGTTTGTGCTCTACCAGCGCTCAAATTTCTCGGTATGCACAGAAACGTATTTGTGCTAGCCTCCAACCTAAGTATGCCACCACACCCTCCTGTGAATCGACGTCAGCTAGGTTATTTTACTAATATTTTTGACTACTCATGAGTAGCGTGATTTACAACTTATGACACCGTTTTGCTCCCCCGTTGCTCATTTCCTGAGATTTTACTCCCGTTTAAGGTCTTCTAAACCCCTAGTTCCTAATGTCAGAATTTATTGTCCATCCGTATTTGCTCGCAGTTTATTGTCAACTCTACTTATTTTCGAGCGTCTGCTTCGACGGGAAAGCAGGTCGACCTGGGATGGAACTCTGAACCCCTTGAACAATGGTGAACGATTGCTTCACCTGTGTGCTCATCCGAAATAGACGAAGTCGTCTGGCCACATGGTATCCTCCAACGGCATGCTGGCCACAAACTCAAACTGATCACATCGCCACCAGTTACCGATGGCGCAGATCAACAACTGACTGTCGACCGTACTGGATCGTAGATTCTGACCATCCACTGTTCCGGAGTCGTTTCCTCCTTAGTATTCCAGGGTGGTGTAAGGTGCGAAAAAATCGCCTGGAAACTGAAAGGCTGGCAGATACGGAGGTTAAACGAGCTTACCAGAATCGCCTTCTAGAGTCTCTTCCAAATGCTCCACCATCAGATGGGAACTCATACTGGGGCGAGATTGCCACCTCTTTGAATGGTGCTGGGTATCTTGCATGTAGCATGGCACTACCAGCATCAAGCACGTGATATCGGACCGAATTGTAGCACTGCTTAACTCTCAGAAAAATATCCCAGCAAGTCCTGGACATAACTCGATGCGACGAATTATCAGACGTCAAATGAAAGTGAGCGTGCGAGCCGATCGTCAAGTGTAGTGGACACAGAAAGCTAAGTAAACGGAAGTGGCCCAGAAAGCCAGGAATTCCCGGAGATTGTTTCAGTGGAGACGTGCGACCGGCCCCCGGAAACCACCTGTGAACGAAACCATTAAGGACCAGAACAGAGGAACTATCCTGAATAAAGGACGCCTCAAACAATTGTCATGGCCAAAAGCTGCCACTCATCTGAAGCCCACAGTTGACGTAGAACCCTGGACGGTGAACTTGCAACCACCTACGGCCTTGGAGGTTTACGACTGAATATGTCCTCTCAAGCGCCACCGAGTTTCTAGTCCGGATGACCGTCCAACCGCATTGTTCATAGATGGGGGTGAAATCATCAGTCAGCACTTTTCTGGTATGTCTGCTTGCATGTGGGAAAAGGAGTCTGCCCAGACAACTGGGGAGAGTCGGTAAAAGGGCCCACTTTCAAAAATCGGGCTCGCAATGAGTGTACTAGCCACAGAATGATTAGCTTCACTCCGGTTGTAACGAGACTGCTGGCGCACTGGTGATTCATCACTTTACGGTGGCTCGTGAAACAGTGACTGGAGAGCAACAAGCAGAATTCCGGCCTGGTAGAGGTTGAATCGACCAAATCTTCACACTCCGTAAGTACTAGAACAACACCATACGTATAAGCGACCCAGAATTCTAGTCTTCCTGGATTTTCAAGGAGCATTTGACTCGCATTCGGTATGTTCTTTACACGCCTGCCGACCAAGGAATGATCCGGAGCTTCATGAACATGATAAGCCCTTTGTATTCTCAGACTTCCGGACATGAGTGTGAGGCAAGCTCTCCAAAAGCTTCCGTACACACAACGATGTTCGTCAGGGATTGACACTCTTTCCATCCCTTTTTAACTTCCGTACCGTTCAGCTGAAACACCCTTCCGGTGCGTAACTGCCATTCCACTCGAAGGCTGCATGAGGGCTGGGATACTGCCAGGTCGCCCAAGCCTAGACAGGGGAAGTCGAGAGGCAGAGGTCGTGTTCGAACCACGGACCTTCCGGTCAGTAAATTAGCGCTCTAACAAATTGGGCCCTCTGCAAAACCCCGGCGTTCAAATAGCCTGTAACGGAAACCTTATCGATTTTAAATATGCAGACAACATCGTGCTCGTCTTCGACGGGGAGAAAGCGCAGGTGTTTTTGGACGAATTGACCAAAGTCATCCCGTCCTTTGGTATTCACTTCGCACCCACATGCGTAAGGTCATGTTTTTGGACACGCAGTCATTGAACACCCCATTTACAACCCAGGGAGAGGTACTGGAAGTTGTGGAGTGTTTTGCGTATATTGGAAGTTGTATTAGTTCTGAGTATAGTGTGACAGATGAAATCAATGCAAAAGTCTGCAAGGCTCGGGTCACATTTGCTTATTTGAAACACCTATGGCGTCAAAGTGGTGTATTCCTGAATCCGAAGGGACGTGTGTGTCAAGCTACAGTGCGGGCTTTGTTGTACGACTGTGAGACGTGACTCGTTCGAACAGCGGAACTGAGACGTCTTCAGGCGTTCAACAATCTCTGTCTTAGAACCATAGCTCGTGTAGGTTGATGTCAACCAATCCGTAACGGGGCAGTTAGAGAGCTTCCAGTTGTGTAAAGGAGAATTCCATCGAAGAATGTGCCCAGCACCTGCATATGCGTTATTTAGATTATGTATTGCGTGTGCCAAACCATCGCTTGCCGAATAGATTGTTTTCCGTACCAACTTCAAGGCGGCGGGAGCAGAGACGTGGCCAATCGTTGACCTGGGAGGGGTATAAATGAGACTGGGAAAAGTTTCTGTTGTGTCGGGGCTACCCGTCATCCAGGATGGGGACCGTATGATCCTCAGTCCTCCTGGTTGGAGACACTGCAAGACATGGCTGGTAACTGACGTCAATTGCGAAGTTTTTGTCAGTTTCTATCCAGATAGATCGCCTTAATGAGTACCTGGAGGTGTAGGCACACTGATGTCATGCTGTCGACGACGACGACGACGACGCCGATGATGATCAAGGAGCACACAGATCCCCGAAACACCGGATAATTGAGAGTTTAAAGAATGACAGGGAATCCTGGTAAACTGCGAAGACTCAGGAAATGGAGATTTCCGACACAGGTAACAGCCGAGCCGACTCTATTAACAATCCAAAAGAAGATAAGTGTCATTACAACAATATGCGCCCCGACAGACAAAAGTTCTGAGAGTGAGAAGGGCGGTTTTTATCGAGATTTCTCGTGACTGTATCGGTTGGCAATGGCGAATATAGTGATCATGGCGGGTGATATGAATGTCCATATTAGACGACTAGGCCTGGAAGAAGTAGAGTTAGGCGACAGACTTGGATTAAATGCTCATTGTACGGATAATGGGGTGCGACTGTCCCAGCTGTGTGCGGATCATCGCCTGTTGCTCCCAGCACAAGCGCTCACATCGAGTTATTTGGAAGTCATCAACCGCAAGACGGTCATGGGCTCAATTGGACCGTGTGGCTTCCAGTTACCGATGGAGAACCTTAATTAAAGACTGCCGTTCCACCTAGGATACGCAACTTGATTCTGATCATGCCATTGTGCGGGCCCGTGTCAGGACGCACCCAGACATGGAAAAAGTACATGTGCATAGAGTGACGCACCCCCAAGGTCACCATCGGTACGACACGTCCGGAAAACAGGTGCGTTGGTGGAGCTCACCAAACACGGCTTAGAAACATAAGACCAGTAGAGTGTGGCTGAAATTGTTCACGACCGGAACCCCGCCATTGGTTGTACAGAGCGAGCAAGTGAACGACCATATTTGGCCATTTAGTCATCCTATGTATTTACGCAAAAGCTCTGTATGTTTTGTTCTGACAACACAGCCGTGTCCCGAGTTCTCTGTCTTCCCCTTATCGCGTAGTCTGGCGGGCTCAATGCAGGCTTAACAAATAGACGGCCACCCAAGATAAAACAGCCCGGTTATCGCTTCGATTTCCGTCAGCATTAAGCGTGCCAAATCAGAAGAACTCTATTCATCAACTTCGACGGGTTTCAGTAGCTCAAGAGTGTCGAGCGGAACTGAGTGGAAAACTACTGGAAACGCACAATCATTCGGATGACGAGAGTTGCTTAGAGGTTCAATAGAAGCAGGTTAAAGAAGCTATACTGTCAGGCTTCAGAACCGCCTGTCCAAGCCACCCGACTCAGTAAAATGAACAGTGGAGATCGTCGAGATCAGCAGATCTCATTGCTGCCAGAAAGACCATACCAGCAACTAGCGACCGGATAATCAAGAGCTTGAAGAGTGACAGAATCCTGGTGAATTGCGAAGGCCCAGGAAGTGAGGGTTTTCATTGCAAGCAAAAGCCGTGCCCTGTTTCAGCTGATTCTACCCACCAGCCAAGAGAAGACAAACGTCATTAGAACAATACACGAAAAAGACGGAACGGCTATTCGCAAGCAAAATCGTCGTCTTGAACGACGGGCTGGACACTTCAAAGAACGGTCCTACTGGTCTCCTTTACCACGACCTCTGGAAGAATCCAGCGGGTTTGAACGGAATATCGACACCAACCCGCCTTCAATAATAGAAACGCAGCCCGAGTAATCACCCCTTCAACGCGACGAGGCACCTGGCCCGGATGATCCCAGCACTCTTCAAAGGTGGTGAGGTCCTGATGAGAAGTCTGGTGGTCACTCTTCGGACGATTTGGAATGAAAACAGGATACCAATGGAATGGATCTCCTCAGCCAAAAAGGGTGCAAGAGCGTCAGATGAGGTCGTCATGACATCAGCGTTATAGCCATGGCACTCGAGATGCTCTCCGGTATTATTTTGCGCAGGTTGTTCGAACATCGGGAGAGATAGATTCGTAAGAACCAAGCTGGGTTTCGCCCTGGCCGATGATGCTGCCCTTTCTCGTCTTTCTTCCTCAACTTCGCTACTGATGTGCTGCCTGAAATTTCTCTGCATGTACCTGAAATCTCGGGAGTCGAAATGCCCGCGCAATGTTCGCCCACAGACATTGAGCATGTAGACGATATTGCTTTCCTAGGTTCTGTTGCTTAAGAAATGCGGATCATTTTAAATAGCCGAAATAACTCTGCCGCACTGTCTGGAACGCGCTTCACATTTGAAAAGAGTAAAGTGAAGCTACAGGACGGTGAGGTCAAACCCAAACCAGATAAACCAGTCGATGTTGTAGATAAATTTGCTTGCCCGGGCAGTTTTCTAAGTTCCATTGGAGTGGCTGGACATGAGATTACTTCTCGATTCAGAAACGCTAGGGCAGCTTTCGCCTACCTCCGACACCTATAGCGCCAACGTGACATCCGTTTGTCTGTCAAGGGCAGACTTTGCACAACGACGGTGAGATCAGTAATACTATATGGATCCGTAACGTGGTATCTGCGCGCATGAGGTACACGAAAGGTGTCAGTGTTTGACCATCAGTGTCTCCGAAGTATCGGTTGGGTGTGATGGGAACATCTGCTTAGCAAGGCTGAGGCACGCCAGATGGTCGTATTAAGCAGCTCTTCCACGGTAGATGAATCAGTGTCTCGAAGTATCGGTTGGGTGTGATGGGAACATCTGCTTAGCAAGGCTGAGGCACGCCAGATGGTCGTATTAAGCAGCTCTTCCACGGTAGATGAATTACTCATACGGTACGAGTAAGTTATACTGCCTAGGTTATGTACTGCGCATGCCAGAAAACCGCCTACCTCACATGGCTCTTTTCTCCCAAGCCCGTGCTGAGTGGAAACGACTAAGAGGTGGACACTGTATGAAAACACTAACCCGTTAACTCAGTCGAGTCGACAACTACCGCCTCCCGGGATGGGGACCCTGGGACTCAACTCATTAATGTTTAATGACACTAGCAGAAATGTCCCAGTCGCACAGTCAGTGACGCTTGCGCATCAAGGCTATCGACTTCAATGCGTAACTAACCAATTCCAAAATAACTGAACAAGCCAGAGCCTCTAATGCACGGCTGTATGTCCCGCGCTCTCCCACTTTCTGTTGATCGAAATTGTAGCAACTGGAACCAATGTACCCATGGTGCATGATTTATAGCTTATAAACTGAACTCAACGAGACTGATGTCGATCCTCCATCTTCGGAGGACTACCATAGCTCTGCAACACCAATATAGCTAGCTTAACTACCCTCAGCCATACGCTAACGCTGTACTAGTAGCGAGCAGGCGGATGAAGCATGGCAAAACGTCAAAGAAGCTATGCTAGTGGCGTTCGATGCTGTCTGTCCGACTTCTCCGGTACAACCACTGATTATCGTCAAGATCACCGGCCCTGACTGATACCAGGAAATCCAAACCACCAGACAACAAGTACGACAGCGGACACATGTTCCTCAAACACCAAATAGTGAAGAGCCTGAGGAATGACCGAGAGTTTATGCAGTTTAGCTAGTCTCTCGCAGTATAACCTCTAGATATATTTCATACAGACGATTGGAATATAAACCTTAACTGCCTTCAGAAGAAATAAAATACAAAATATCCGTACAAAAACGTGAGAAGACACCAAGATCAGACGGTTCGTATCAAGCTCTCTCCAAAGGAGGATTCCTGGTTACCCATCTTACAAATCATATTGGTATTACACGCAGTGAAAAGAAAGTGCCTGCAGAATGGGGCACATCGGTAGCCATCCCTACCTTCAAGCAGGTTACGCGGACGCTGTGTGAAAACCACTGCGGCATCAGCCTGGCAGCTGTGGCATCCAAGGTGCTCTCTGGTCTTATTTTTAGAAAGTTGACTGAACGCAGGGAGATGAAGATCTGTGAAACCCGAGCTGGACTCCATACCGTAGGAGGATATATCGATTACGTTTTTCATCCTTTGACGGATTCTGAAGCAGCGATACTTCACCAGCAACAAAAGATAGCGGCCCTCCTTGATTTGGAAGCTGCCTTTGGCTCCGTGTACCATCAAGTACTACGGTAGTACTTAGAGCAAAGCTGTCCCCCACAATTATTGACCCCCTCGTCAAAGATATGACCATGGAAGATTCACTTTCAGCTTCTAATGCTTGTAAGGCAGAAATTCACTCAGGGTATTAGCTCGTAAATACCGAGCACGCGGACGACGTACCATCACTTGGACCTGATGCCATTGTAGTGCAAACGTTAAATAATCTAAATAACTATGCCTCAAAGTTTGGCACGTTTTCGGCACCTACAAAACTGAAGTGTTGCCGCAAAACTGGGTGGGCTCGGACCCTAACCTCATGCTTGTAGTAGGCAAATTTGTCTGCCTGAGCAGCCACATAAGTCCCGGTAGTCTAGCCAAATATGATATTTCCATCCGGATTGGATAGGCCGGAGCAGCTTTCGTGAAGCTGAATCTAATTTGGCGTAGGCATGATACCAGCTCACCTGAAAATGATATATTTTACACTGCTGCGGTGTGCTTCATTTTATTATACGGGTCAGAAGCCCGGCCGAGGCGTGCTGAGGACGTAAAAAGTATATCAGTGTTCGGGGCGTTGCCTGAGTCTGATGAGAACATTGGACCAGTGGTTCTGAAGTAAGTCGAGTAGTTTTCGGAAGAACCAACTCGCCCACGACAGATGAAGCGATCACATTCACTAGGTTGCTTGCTGCCTTGGTGACGTGCTAATGATACCAGTTGGCCGAATTCCTTGAACAGCCCTTTTCGCACAACTGCATGAATGGTGGAAACGAGTCAGGGGATCAAACAGTGGTTTGGCAATGAAGTAGGAAAGCAATCATTAGCAAATCCAGCTGCGCTGGTCATTTCCGTCTACCTGTATGGGAACCCTGAGAAAAGAGACATTGCCAGATATAACCCAGTCGCGCCCTCAGTGGCACTTTGCATCCAAGCTTTTGTCTTCAAGGCACAGCTCCAGTCGCGATCTTCCCAACGAAACGTCCACCGACACCCTCGTGTGCACCCTTTGTGCACAAATTATATCAGCTACTGCCTTCAATGCGTAGTTATCTACCTCACCTCCCCAAATTATCGGCGAACGAAACTGTGGCGGCTATAACCACTGTACGGCAAGCACACGGTTTTTACAGCTAACGGTGATGATGACTGCCCGTATAGAGTCTGTAGGCTTAGAAAGACTGTTCAAATAGCTGGGGGCATAGTTGCTTTCGTTTTTTTCATTAGGCCTGCAACCAATCTCCGACATTGGTATAACTATAAGTTGAAGTTCGTGACCAGGGTTGCTCTACCTCGACACGCATAATGCTGATGGAAGGGGAGGTGAGTCCACACAATGTCATGTGCGCAGTCAATTCGCGTACCACAAAAGGGCTGACACCTAACTGAGACCCCCACTGCCGACTGACAGCCATATGAGCAAAATGGGTCTGGGGGTGATATTCAGTTACCTCGGTGTGAGCGATTGACAGTCAATACCTGTCAAGAATAAATGTGCAGCAAACAACTGACGAAATCGCTGACCATTATCCACATGTTGAGAACCGACAAATCCACCAATCAGCTGTGCTTTCTCTTGGTTCATTCACCCAGTTTGGGAGTTTAGATCGCCAGCTTCATCTTTTGGTTTTTATTTGCTAAAATCCATTCGTCGCAGAAGGTTCGACTCGGCCTGAGATCGACGTCAAACAAGATGGGGCAACCCCCATATATGGATCTGAGCATATATACGTACAGAGAAGTGACAAGCCAAATTTCTCAGTACCAGAGTGAGGATGAGACCGATTGTGTGCGAAGCACTGACATAAAGCAGCAGTCGCTCTAGCAGTTACTGGTCTAGTTTCAGTCTCTGTTTATTGGAAACCATTCCCCGGGAGTAAGAAGCCAGAATGCGTCCACAGTGCAACGAGTGCAGCCAGTTGGCTAATAACTAATGATGGTCATACCCTGATTGGCCTGAATCCGGGCCAATTATAGCTTAGCCATTTGGCTCGCCACTCCAATCCAAATTCGGTGAGCCGTTCCTTTGTGATTGATTCCATTATAACAATGCGTATTTCATCAGTTGCATAATCGTTTTTGTTTGAATACAAAAACTAGAAAAACGCGCACTTGTACGATTTCAGAGAATACAAGCGTGGTCACGTGCTTCGTCTCTTTCTTCTGATTTCGCTCGCGCTTGCAGCGGTCATTCGCGAGTCTCATGTACTAACTCGATCTTCGGAATCTATTATATGTGGGGTGGGAACTGGGGAAGACCCCTGGACGACCATAATTGGATTATTGTATATTCGCTGACCTGGGCCAACGACGAAATATTTTAAACAGAACAACTGTTAGTGAGTCTGTTCCAACTGACCTCTCTATCATTGCTTACCCAACCCGGCGTTATTATTTTTATTTCTTTGACGGATTCATGATACACAGGATCGAGGCTTTTGCCCAAGTTTCCCGGGACGGTTTTGTTCTTGTCGGTCAGTGGCTGTCGTTCGCCTGAACTGAAAG
>NW_008751842.1:767916-769869 GCF_000715545.1 Opisthorchis viverrini
TCGCGCTGGCGAGCATACTGCCCCGCGCTGAGAACATAAAGAGCAGTGCTACACCCTTTTTTCACTTGTGCCTTTCAGGCGAACGACAGCCACTGACCGACAAGAACAAAACCGTCCCGGGAAACTTGGGCAAAAGCCTCGATCCTGTGTATCGATCCGTGAATCCGTGAAAACTTATTGGGCAGCCAGACCACTACACCTTAGAAGCAAAATGCTCTTACCTGCAAAATACTTCCGGATGGGGGAAACCTTTTAAGCATAAGCGTTGCATTTTGTTGTATATATGCTCAGACCAAAAATTACCCCCATCTACATCCATTCTGTCTTGATATGTTTCAGTTAATCTCGCTGCCAAATTTTTCGCGCGTATTCGACTTTGAATTTGCTGAGCTACTTCTTCAGATGTGGCTTTACATATATTTGTTTGAAGACAGGGGGTTTTGTCCTTTTTATCCTTCTGAGAATATCCTAGATAAATACAAGAAGGATAGCTGTGTGCGTCCGTCCAACAGTCGGCACACCAAAGCTGTTTTACGTTACGAATGGGTGTGCTACAAATGCAGCAGGCGGTATGTAGAACAAGCGGAAAACCTAGGACTCTAAAGATGCCAGTAAGCCTAGTATGTTTTCTAATAACAGTGTGTGAAGCACTGGTTGTTCAGTGGATTTGGTATAGGTAGGCAAGAGATCCTCTTTCTTCTTGAACACAACCATAAGGTTTCTAAGTGTACCTTCTAATCAAGCATGGAAGACCGTCGTGTGAAGTGCGGCAGTTTGTGGCCGAAAAATTCGGGAGTATCCTTACCACTCTGGACACACAGCCACAGTCAGATGTATTGACCACTTCTGCTGAGTAAGTGACGCATATCAGGTGTTATGTCTTCGGTCCTGCCCGAAAGAGCGCTTATGCTGCAGTCAAGGGAAAATCACTATAGCTACATTTGTTTCTGAAGATGGCAGCGGATAACGCTGTTTCGACGCATCCTAGATGTAGTAAATTTTGACGGATCGCACGCCACAAACAGTTTTGAGTAAGTTTTTAATGCGAATAATAGTCGGCTTGTGGATACAAGCCGTATACCTTCCTGATCATGGCTGATATCGGTACTGGGCGTCCGGTTATATATGCCATCATGGAGAGCAAACAGTTTGCTCCCAAGCATAAACTGGTTGATTTACTGGATAAATAATGGGCGAGACGTGGTGAGTGAAGAGTTTTCTATAGAACAGGATGAGGGCAAAATGCCGGCAGTGAGGGACCTATTCGGCTGTAATGTCCTGTTTTGCTGCTTCCATCTTAGAAAAGCTATTGTGAAGCACGTATTTATCATATAATATCCATGAATTTTTGGCCACAGGCACTGCGAACAGCTGGTACATATTCCACTATATGGCTCACCTGGGTAATGCCGCGCAGCATACTTTTTGTTTTTCACAATACAAACATTTCGAGATCTGCAGCTACTGTGCCTCACGAACCCGCAGTTCATCTCTTACCTTATTGTCCAATCTGTCACGAAGAGACTGGACATTACCGTGTTTTCACAATACATTTCGAGATCTGCATCTACTGTGCCTCACGAACCCGCAGTTCATCTCTTACCTTATTGTCCAATCTGTCACGAAGAGAGAGACTATTACCGTGGTGTGACGGCTAGCGCACCTCAGCGATCCATTGAGCTATACTGGAGAGTGTCCCGCGACACTCACAGTCTCTCATACCAGGTTGGTCAATGGTTAGAGGTCTGACGAGCACAGTCTCCTGGCCCTCCAGGTTGGGGGATGGAACATGTGGCGACTTGTTCCATAGAAATGGTAATGCATTTGCATTTCCCGCCAAACACCGCTGCCTTGCGGTTAGGCTTTTGAGCCAAAGACTTTGGTTGAGGACCCTAATCGTCCTCCTGTCTAGGTGTGGGCGCCCTGGCAGTATCCCAGCCCACGTACAACCAT
>NW_008751842.1:771286-772326 GCF_000715545.1 Opisthorchis viverrini
TGCGCAAGCGGACAGGCTCAGTCCATCTGAGACTCAATTGGGAGGTCGACGTGGACTGGATTCGGTACGTACGGACAATGGGGAACGATTGCTTCAGCTGTGTGCTGATCGCAGGGTATATTTATGCAGTACGAACTTCCGAAATAGCCGAGGTCGTTTGGCCACTTGGTGTCCTCCAACATCAGGCTGGCCACCAACTCAAATCGACCACGTTGCCATCAGTTACCGATGGCGCGGATCCATATCTGACTGCCGGTCGTTCTGGAACACATTTGTGGACTCTGACCACGCGCTCGTCCGGAGTCGCTTCGCTCTACGTTTCCCGGGGCCGCGTAAGGTGCGGACAAATCGCATGGCATCTGAAAAACTGGCAGATCCGGATGTCTGACGAACTTACAAGAATCGCCTTCTAGAGTCTGTTCGAAGTGCTCCACCATCAGATGTGAAATCATATTAGGACAAGATTGTCATCTCTTCGCATAGTGCTGGGAATTTCGCCTGTGGCACGACCCATCCAGGCGCACTGAAGCAGTAGATATCAGACCGAATGGTGGCACTAATTAAATCTCGAAGAAATATCCCAGCCGGTCCCGAACATAACCCGATGCGAAGAGCCATCAGACGTCAAGTGAAAGTGAGGTTGCGATCCGACCGTGAAGTATGGTGGACACAGAAAGCCAAAGAAATGGAAGAGGCATAGAAAGCAGGTAATGCCCGAAGATTATTTAAGTTGCTCCGTGAGACCGGTCCCGGGAAACCACCTGTGAGTGAAAGCATCAAGCATCAGAATGGAACGAGCATCTCGAATAAGGAGGAACGCCTCGACCGATGGGCTGAATACCTTGAAAAACAAATGTCTGCCACAAGCCGGCACTCATCTAGAGCCCACAGGTGAAGTAGGACCCTGGACGGTGAACGTGGAACCACCTACGGCCTCGGAGTTTCACGACTGCATATGTTCTCTCAAGCGCCACCGAGCTCCCGGTCCGGATGGCCTTCCACCCGCACTGTTCAAAGACGGGGGTGAAGTCCTCAGTCAG
>NW_008751842.1:773587-808878 GCF_000715545.1 Opisthorchis viverrini
CAACCGATGTCAGTGGCGTTCTTGTTGTCACTTTCTATCCAGATTGCCTGAGTAAATGTCTGGAGGTGTAGGCACCTTGGGATGATTGTGTTAAGCTAGCACTAAGTCACTTCTTCGCCCAACTTTATTCTTTTCTTTACAATAAGGCTTTCAAATAGGTCATGGTTGTACAGCAGTGAAGCATCGGTGCTGAACACTGATATCATGCTGTCGATGATGATGATGATGATTACGGTCCAATGGTTGAAAGTCTCCTCCAAATGGACCGTACATGCACAATGCTGGATGGTTCATTTCCGTAATTCAAGCAGCAACTCTGTGGACAATGCAAACGTCCGCTTGAAAAAACAGTTACCCGGCGCAGACACAATAGAGCAGGTCATACGGAAAGTTTCCCGACACGCCAAGTGGCTCACGCGGGAATATGAGATGCATTAGTTATACACTGAAACCGGCGGGAAATGTCGGATGGTAATGACCACGTTATTGATGTTGTCTGTCGAATGACTACGCATGCATTTTACCTCGTTTTGAGGCACTTGGCACCGCGAATCTCGAGACTGCACCATCGTGGCATTGCCGATTGAGACCTGCGGTGGAGATTGAACATATGGTTTCCACCGGACGATATGGCGCTCTTGCATCTATTCGTTCTTTGTATTTGGAGGTCATTTGGTTCTAAAAAGTAGGAAGCATTCTTTGCAGATATTTCCTCAAATTTCTTCTCCATTCATCAGCGGTAGCTGTCGGATTACAACCCAACGAAACAAGGTGCACTCCTTACATTTGTTCCCAAGCCCCCACCGAAGCCTTCGACGTTCGGCGTAAACAACTGAACCGAGTGATGTATAAGCTTCAGGAACTGAAACCAAAGAGGGCTGCAGCCGTCATTAGGCAGTTGATTGTTCAGCGTCAGCTGTTGTTGCGCCAACCCTCGACAGCTGCAACTGACGACCTTTGGTTGGCAATCGAGGATACTGCTTTTTAGTCCAGGTGGCGGTCTAGCAACACGGATTTGGGCTTCCGTGTTGCTTGTTACCAGCTGACTGGCCACCGCTGGTGATCAACGGTCTGCGTATCATATCATGTGGACTTTATTGATGGCGAACCTTGCCCATCTTTTACAGCGCTTCTCATGCCCATCCCAAAAGTAAAACCACAGATGGATAGTTTGCTTGGTCTCAACATGTCCAGAAAACGCGGAGTTGCACTTCAAAAAAGGTGCGTCTCGTGATGTTGACCCGGACCAAAGCATGGCCTCCAGCAGCGTGTTCCAGAAGTCAGCGTGCATCCATATATTCGGCTCCAAATGGGAGCTAATTGACAGCTGTGAAGTGGTGTCCTACTACCAGGACTAACGGTGTGGAGTGGTAGCTGGAGGAAAGGGAAGTCGATCAGCGCGTGTGACCCATACAGGGTCTGTCATCTACACACTGTTAGTCTGTTGATGAGACCTCATGCACATCATTTACTCATCAAAACAGTCAATGAGATTCTACTTTCCATTTTGAACAATTTGGACCTTCGAATTTTCTTCGAAAGAGATGGATGGGCGCGCGTCGGCCAATTAATAAGTTACCGTAGACTTTTAGCAGCATCCTAGGTGTGTGCTTCAGCTAAGGTCGTTCAGAAGCCCTCTATTAGTGACATGTTTGTCCCGGCAGCTTTTGCTTGTTAGAATTGAGAACTCTGTTTAACGATAAGCTTGCATGGACCATCAACGTCTGCAAGTCGTAAGTTCTTCCAAACTCGCGTAATTTATCCGACAATAACGAAAGCATCTTCTATACCGATAATTCGGAATTACAAATATCGAGTTCCCTGAACACTTAATTCGCTATTCCACCAGTTAAGCAGATATCTATAGAAAGAAGTATTCACGGAGTGGCTGCGGCATTTTTTGCATCCACGAGGACTATGCAATTTCTAGAAAGCTCGATGAATTATTCCAGCCGAAGAAGCTTCGACGAATTTCATCCAATGTAAGCGACTCACGTTTTACCGCAGTTCGTGACATTTCATTACATTGGAGCACCGTTTTAATAGTTATCAGTGAGTGATTACCTTCAGGCCTGCCTCACTTAAATAAATCATTCATGCAGATAATTTGCGGAGCAACTTATTATTTATCGGTATTCTTCACTGTGAAGCAGTTAACATTAAGAATCCTGTAGCTTTTGGGTTTCATTTATGCCTTGTATCCATAGCCGGAATGCGCAATAAAAGCCCAGCTACCTTGACGATAAATAAGGCCAAATATTGCCAATCATCATGATAGCTGCACTCGCAGCTGGTATCCTCGGCTAATTATTATAAATGCTATTGTACATACTGATGGTCAGGCCTCAACTCCGCATGCAGGACTGACCCAGCTTCAAACAACAGTTCTCCTTACCCATACAGGTTTGTGTTTTTGAGCACCTTGGTAACTTATACTTACTGTCTCTACCCATCATGCAGGTTATTATAAGGCCCAAGCTATACATAATACTCGAATTCAACGACATACAGCGGCCCCTCATATCTACAAGTTCACCCGTCTTCTAAATCCACGTCAAAAAATAGTCAATCATCCTTGGCGAATTAGGTCTCTATTTATTAGCTGCATGGGTAAAAACTGAATATGTAGTCGATCCAATTCTGGTTTTCAGGAACCGCTTTCACTCGACATGGTTCCTGTGAGAGCAACTACGTAACCAGTCACAACTCATGAACATCTACAATATCATCTAAAACACAATCTAAAAAATTTGTAATGCCCAACCCACCAGTTCCCAATCCACAGTTCCCGATCGGTGTCCATAGGGAAGCCGTAGTATTACTGTCATAAATGTCAACCTGATAATCTCTAAGGTAGTCCAATTAGTGATAATCGGAGAACCTTGTGTACATTGATGATTCGATAGCGAGTATGAATTAGTGAACGCAGGGAAGTTAAAATTAAAGAGGGATATAAAAAGTCAGTCATCAGACCAAGCGGAATAGGCTTGAGCACTAGGATCCACGGGGCGTATCAATCAGCGAACGCACACCCATAGATGCAGCTGTATTGGAATCCTGATGGGTGAGTGGTTACTTAGCGTCCATTCCACTCAATAGAGCGCTGAATCCTAAATTCACTACACTTCTGCTTCCTGATACCGGTACGATACATCTCACCAAAACAGACAACTAAGTCGTCCTCATCCTGAAATGCAATCGTCCCACACTCAACCTCGACAGCAGGCCCGGAAAAAGGGGCTTCACTCTGGGAAACTAAGCAACAAACATGTTTGTGTTTGCAAACCGGCACTTCTCAAAAATGCGTATCCCCCCTGAAAAATATACGACGCAGTCTTCATCCCAAAGAAACTAGCGCGCCAAAAATGCGTTCCCCCCTGAAAAAATATACGCGCAGTCTTCATCCCAAAGAAACTAGCGCGCCGTCAACTCGGTCAAAAGTTACTCAAACGGATTTGGCGTCTTCTAGAAACAGAGCTTTACCTATTCTCCAAAAAGATAACTGCAGGATTCACAGAAGGTGAGCCGGGAACTTGAGAGGCGGGGAACCACTGAAAAGCACACAAACAAGTCATGATACTGGACCTTAAAACGGAAAATGTACTACTTAATACATTCGACATACATCCAAAGGAATAAGCCAACCGCTTTCTCCTTAAGGAATAAATATTTGGAGCCCACAAGTGACCCAACAGTGGTACTTGAAGCCTGCAGAAGACATTGTGCAGGTTTGTATTTCAGTTCGAAGAACTAACCAAATCCAAACTTGGCGGGGCGTAGCTACAGATGGCCTATAACAAAGCTGGTCTTCACGGGGGAGATTGTCTGCCGCCTACCGCACGGAACAAAACGCTCCAGTCTGTCAAGATGCAAATAGTAATCCTGAAGAAAACGCCATTTAAGTGAGCAAAGCATTTCCAGCTACGTCTTTGTCAGCCGCTCGACAAGGACAACTTCTCGCTGCTATGAAACAAGTAATTGTCACACCAATCCACTAAGCTCTTGCCCTCTTATCGCTCGTTAACTACAGGCCTATTTGTTACACCGGCGTACCGTGCCAGTTGATGGAACGTGTTTCAAAGTGTACCATTTTAAATTATTTCGATACCAGAACCTTGCTTTCGTGACGAACGTCCGGAAATTTATGGACAACCTAACCCCACCCGAAAATGAAGGATGCACATTGAACGCTATTCGTCTCGGCTCCGCAAAACCACTTGATTGGGTCCTACAAGTTCCGCAAATGAGAAAAACTGGAGTCTCATGGTATTTGGTGGGGATACGCAGTTCTGGATTAAGGCACTTCTATTGGATAAAATTTTAGGGTGAATGCCAGTTCGACTTAACCTTCTGCTTTCCATTGGGGTTCCACGAGGGACCGTTTCGGAACAACTCATATTTCTTATCTAAATCGACAACCTTCCAGATGTGTTTCAAAGCTCTTGTGTACTTTTCGCGAACGGCTTGAAATCCTAGGGTTTCAGCACCAGCTCCAAACAAATGGATGTAGACGCTACAAAGCAAAATCCGCTGGATTGGCACCTTCCTATGAATCGCGAAATGTGCATTTGGAGGAGACCCAACAGACCTCTTTGTAGTACGCGGTAAAAACGGGTCAGAAAGTAATGCGGTAATATACCAAAAAAATTTGAGTATTTGGCTGTCTTCAAATATCTCCTTTTTAGTGCATCCTGAAAAATCGGCTCAGAAGGCCTTTGTTATTCTATGGATGATTCGGAGCCCCTTCACACGTATCGTTCACCTGGAACTCCAGGCACTAAATGGCCTACTTAAGAACGCGTCTTGACTACGCCAACAAAGCAAAGGACTAAGGACGCAAGAAGGACGTGGCCCTCCTTGAGGGCGTCTAAACAGCCCCTACGAAAATGCCTGCTGCAATCGTGTACGCTGACTGAGAAGCGCGCCCAGGGGTGCTCCGTCTCTTCCTCCCGATTTGTCATCGCTTACGAGGGAAACTAATAAATACTTGTTTTCCGTTTGAACAAGGTTCGGCCAACGGCCCTAGCTTTGGCTCAACTTATACATAACGGGGACATATCAGGGCATTTTTCAAGGTCAGGGCGCACACTTTTATAGGGCAACAATTTTCCCATTTCGATTATTTAATGCGTAGGATAACACTCCCTGACTGTTGTTTACGCCGCACCTGGGACCCGGTTGAAAGCACTTTTATACGCTTTTCATGTAAGTCTTCACAAGTGCAAATTTGCTGCCTTGCGCTGAGAACTTGAAGTGCTGTATTGCATCCGTTTTCTTCTGTGTTTTTCGGGCTGATAGAAGCCACTGCATGACAGGAGCAAATCTGACACGTGAAGCTTGGGTGAAACCCTTGATCGTGTGTATCAACCGGTGAATCCAGGAAACCATCTATCTGATCAAGTGGCAGCTCTGCACCGGTTCTCGACCCGCTGTTCAGCTCAATACTGCACGGTAAAAAGCTCCTAAGTTTAAATGAAAGCAATTTACAGTTGAGTAGAGGCGGAAAGATTCGAAACGAAACGCCAGAAGTTCTAAGGGCCGATCCTTAGACGCACGCCTCAGATTCCTCTTCAGTCATATTTTGAACGGAAAAAACTTCTATATTAAGTTATTTTATTTGACGATATATTCGAACTCTTGAAATCTTCCCCAGACAGCGACATTTTTACGTCAATTTGTTTAGGCATCGTCAAGGTCCACTGTGGGCGCCTGATTCATATTCTTAACGAATGCCACCGCTTGGCATTGTCTCGGGTGGGGAATTTTATGGATGCCATTTTTCCCAAGAGTTTTCTCCTCTATTGGTTTTGGAAAATTTTTTCATAGAGGAGAAGAACGATAACTACATCTTCTTGTTCGCACAAACTCACAATGGAGTAGCCAACTGCGAACCATGTAGCAAGGAGTTTCCTACCGTTGAAGAAGACGTCCCACCAAACGCGGCCAGGGAGGCCGTCGCTGCTAGTAAGTTTCGCGTATCTCTTTATGGTAGTCAACACCCGCTGTATTGTGTGCATCGAAAGTTGTGTACTCACCGGAATACTGCCTCCTTGATGGTGCCACGACGGACTTTTTGGGTTCATGGGCAGTGCAAGCAAGCACTATAATAGGCCGCTCAGCACTTCGGAGTTCGGTACAACTTCAGCGGAGCGAGACGGTCTTTTGGACGTAATTAGCATGTTACACGGATTGTTGTATTTGCCGACTGATACACAGGGTCGAGGCTTTTTCCCAAGTTTCCGGGTCAATTTTGTTCTTGTCGTTCATCGACTGCCGGTCACCTGAAAGACACAAGCGAAAAAGGGCGTGGCCCTGCTGTTTAAGTTCTCAGCGTGGAGCAGTGAGCTCGCATAAATTATCTCGTATTACGTTGAACTGGGTTCCAGATGTAGCGTGAAAAACCGCGAATGAAGGCTATTCCACGCAGCAACTATCTGAAATGCGTAAACATTTCGCCCAATGTAGGGTGAAGGGATGGTAAGGATTTGTTGTACTATATACATGTCATTAGACTGCGGCTCGTAATGGCAGAGGGCTGAGAACGGCTACAATTTCTAACTACCGCAGTGAGGCCCGACCTCAAAAACGACGACTCACGTTCTGGTGAAGATAGTAGACACTGACGAATTTGGCCTAATTTGGCGTCGTTAAGTACATAACTAATTATATGATCGTCCATGAAGCTGTGTAGGAAAGGCTTACGTGTGAATAGACGGTTTGACAAATTGTGTTTCAATTGTACGTGCCGTGGTAGCTCCTTCGTGTTGCCAGGCACCTGGCTTGAAGACATCAATAGGGGTAGAAGTATCGTGTATTTGAGGGTGCTAGGACGAAAAATAGATTAAAAGCCATCTCAGACAGTTTTTAGAACGGTTCAGATTGACCATTCAGAACGTGGAGCTGCAGTTAAACACAAGCCACGTAAGCAGTAGCACATTGACTAGGATATGGGTGACTTTCTGATAATATATGCAGCGCGGGGGTAAGTACTAACCAATCCGTAAGTTGAGTGAGTCTGGATGAATGAATAGCTGGAAGCATGAAAGTGGAGGCGATAAGATGAAAGCGTGAGTTGCCTAGTTGTGGTGCACGTTGAGCGATGGTGTGACTTCAGTATGGCCTGGGTGAAAGATTAAAGGCTTTGAGAAATTATATGCGTCCAGGGCGTCGCAGCGCATGCGTTTTTGAGCCTCTGTTAACTTTGACATGGGAGAGCATTTTATACTCTGCAATATTAGGTGTTTTGGATTCATAGGGCGTTACCATGGAATACGTGCTACAACAGAAAACAGCCCAGTGATGAGGTCTTCCAACACAAGCAGCTTTTTCATAAATGTTCCGCGAATGCAGTTACAATTACTGGTATTTTCAATGGCGGGCTAGAGCATTTTATACTCTGCAATATTAGGTGTTTTGGATTCATAGGGCGTTACCATGGAATACGTGCTACAACAGAAAACAGCCCAGTGATGAGGTCTTCCAACACAAGCAGCTTTTTCATAAATGTTCCGCGAATGCAGTTACAATTACTGGTATTTTCAATGGCGGGCTAATCGTTTTAATCGTAAAGTTGTTTAAATCGCCCTTAATGTGCTAAGACGCTGCAGGAAATTCGAGGAGCAGTGATGTTACATGAAGTATGATTCACTGGGCGTGTTTTCAGGGTCAACCGAAATGTATTTAACTCTGTGGGCGAGGCAGTAAATGGAGGAAAATAAGGTCCGAACCCACTGTAGAAGGTAGAGTATGAAGCTCAGCATGGAGTTACACGGGTCTTCAGGAGGATGTCATGTAGTTGTGGGGGAGTTGTCAGCCGTGCCGTCTCAAACCACCTTGGGTCCAGGGTTTGTGGAAGTGAAGCACAGGGTACAGAAAGATTTGGTGGATGTTTGAGGTTTGGGTAGCGGATAAGAAGCCTGGTGACAATGCTACTGCGTTTCCGAAAGGAATTTTCACAAGTTATGTTGAGGGAGATAGGGCTATCGTTTCTTTTGAAATGCACTGTATAGGTGAGGGAAAGCAGAAGTGCAGTGGAGTTGTAATTTATTGGTTTAAAGAAGCGAATTTAACGCCAAGTACCTGTCTACTCATTAAATTATCACCCCGGCTGCATCCGTGGGCACACGTTTGAAGAAGTATGAGGCTTCTGAATTCCTAGGATCGCTTCTATACCGCTTTAGCTTACAATCGCCTTGTATACCCCCTTGTACATCCCCTCCAACGTTAATTTTGTTGCTTCTGCGACGGTTACCATTCTGCTTAATCATTCCTTTATTCGATTTCACACCGGCAACTACTACACTCATTCTGTTTTGTCTGTCTCACAATCACGCGTGAAAATCGTGACATGAATACGGCAACATGTCAACTCCCGTTCCTTGACTTTTTGAAGAAAGCCAGGTGATGCCACATTCTTCTTTTCACGTTCCGTGCACTGCAACGACACATATATAAGGACAGAACACGGTCAACCGCACAAACACACGCGCAGCAGGCGCGCACCAGAACACAGGTCGGTTCAACACACCAAAAACTGTGGACAATCAGGAACGTGTGGTAGTGGATCTACCAGAAGAAACATGACTACCTGCACTCAAACGAACTCGGAGGAACCATTACAACTTGCACTCAGGACGATAAGTCCTCCGTTTGGACCGTTCTTTATTTTTGGCATTGTATTTGACTTGATTAAGGTGCACTCAGTTGTTGTAACCTCACGCTCTCAAAACACGGGCTTTATTAGTGTCCCTCTCTTGTCTTCTGATTTATTAAATGGTTTTCGGTGCTAACAAAAGATAACACCAAGACGTCCAATCATGCTTATTACCAGTGAAACTTCACGTCACACATCGGTGCATACACGTGTCTTTCATTATCGAATGACCGATTGAGCGAGTTTTAAGCCTAAATTTATGGTAATAAGACATCTGTGCAATTTTGCCCAGGATATGGAGTTCACCACACATTTTTCTCTCAGGATCCCGGTCGAGCAAAAGTGGCTTCCGGAAAATGAGAACTGGAGTGAATACCAAGTGTACACTGTTTATATCACCGTCCCTTTTCCACGAAATTCCAACTACCCACAAACCTCACCAGTTCTGCTCTTATTCTGGCTGTAACACTATGGTCATATCTGAAAGTATGCCACCCACTAGTTTTGAATAAACATTATTAATATTACGCAAATAATATAAATATATATATATTATGCAAATAATATATAAAAACATGATTTGCTGGAAGGTGGTTGTGTACTTTTCAGGCGTGGGCATGGTAGGTCGGCGTCCGTGAATATAAAGGACCGATTTTGGCCGTTGGATTAGGCTGCCATGCATAGCTGATCCCTCATAACCTGCGTCGCTAATATGTTTGGGCCTAGCAGTTGCGGTAAAGATAAACGACAACACAAACAGTCATGGGTATGGAAGTGATGTTAGGCTCTCGTGTATAGTTCAGGCCTCAAAACCAGCGTTGCGCATAGGTATTGACCGGGTAGTCACAATAGGTAGACAAGGCTAGCGATTCATCCTACGGTTATCATAATGAATACGAGTGCCTGCTCTGCTCTCAGACAGTAACATTGTGCCTTAAAACGTATTCCAGTTAACCGGTGCCATTGTTTTTAATGAGAAATTCACATGCAGATATCTGAAAACGCATTGTTATCTGCTGGCTAGTTGTGCATGTCTGAAGAAGAGGACCATCAACGCACGTGCTCAGTCGCGTTACTACTGTACAATGTATCAAGTTTTCTTCCGTCATTATACTGAACGCAAGACAAGTTTTCGAGAAACGTTGTAGTGACGAGGTTAGCAAACAAAACTCAACTAATTCGTTACGTTTGACGAGTATGACACATCCAATTCCATTCGCGTAGTCGCCTTGGTGGAATTTGTATTGGATATTTAGCAAAGGTTATCCTAATTTAAGAACATCGCTCAACGCAAAGATATGCTTAGAGTTGATTCGTGCTTCATCTCAAACGTGAAGTCACATGAGGATAAGCGGTGATCAGTGGCCTCGAGAGTTCGCTCACTCAATCAGAATGCTACGAGCAGCATATCGCTGAAACGTGCAACAAGATTAGCTTGACTCTCTGTTAACTTCATAACTTTGAAAATCCCATAAGCCTGACGAATTCCGCTTTCGTTTATTTCTAGCCGGCTTGCTCTGAGGCTTGATCTTTTGTGGTTTGCGACGTGCCCGGTTATATCTGTTCCGGATTCTGGCAATCGGGTAATGACTACCTTGAACGCTTGGCAGGCACTTTTCACATTCATTCATTTGAAATGACATTTCTTTATTTTTGTCAGACTGCCTCGGGTAAATGTATTGGGTATGGGCTGGAGCGACCACTACTCTCAGCCAGCTCTTCTGACACTGTTGGTTCCATTCTTACTGAATTTGGTTTTGAGAAAGCTGGCCTGTCTCTTTTCTCGCTGTATACTAAGATCCTCATGATGTCAAACCTTCCTTCTTTCAAGTCGAGCGCTGTGTCAATTTGTTTATTGTATTTTTTCCTTTTAAAAGTTCCTACCATAATATCTGCATGTTAAATGCTCGCTTATCCAGGTATCACTGGCGAAAGTGGCCGTTGAAACCATGCAGGCCGAACATCAGCCCGGTATTCTGACAAACCGTTGATAACTGAGTTAATCAAACCTTTTGTAACGAACGAATTTTAGCAAATAGTAATGATAGGCTACAGCTGAACGACGCGAACAAACAAGTTTGGTTTCGGTCATGTGCACCATTTCATGTATCCGTGAGACTCACAGGCGTTTTAAATCGTCATCGGTGTGGTTACACCACATTCTTTTGTTCTGAGCTTTGTGTTGCTGCTTGGAATTAGCAACTCCTAAACTTGTGTTTGGAATAACGCTTGATCCAATTATCTAAGTAGTGCGTTGCATTATTGAGCTACCATTTGAACAAATTCACTTGCAGCATTTTGCATGTGGCTCAACGTAGCCCAACGTACTGCTGGAAGCAATCAGCGCGTTTATGGAATAACTTTTAAACGGTCCACCTTATCCCAAATCGGACCTCTTTTGCACTTTCGAAAGATGCTCCTTCAGCATGTGCATAAATCACGCACTATTGCCTGAACTTCAGCAAGGAGAACGTCCCGTAGGGAACTCTGCTGTGTGCAGCTTATTGTACAGTGTGGAAAATACATCATTCTTTTGCCTTGCATTTTCTTGGGCGAATTCGGCTTCACTTGCTACGATGTGATTCATAGCAGTTTAGTGTCGAAAAATTGCCTATGCGACAGGAACATTGAAAAGCTGACGGATTAATACGGCGCTGAATCGTACCACAAACATTAAAAAAGTACAAAATGCTGTCGCAAGTAAGACGGCTTTCCTGATATTTATGCGAGTTTACATTCAGTCCATAAAGCGAGATTTTTGGATGATACTGCATTATAACCTCCCCAAATATTTGAAAATTTCGCGGAACCCAACATCAGTGCCCCAAACCCTCCACGATTAAAGGTGGCACAGCTTGTACCCAACATGTGTCTTAACGTTTGGCCGTAAATTGGATAAGTGCCTTTCTTCGTTGGTTCCACATGCAGCGCCCACGTGTCGTCTGATCGTGCCCATAAACCCTGTGCTGGAAAGACATGTGTAGTTACTCCTCACAAACTGCACGATTATAACAGCGCCGCACTTGCTTACAAGGTTAAATACCTGTGATGAGCTTTTCAAACAAAAATTACCTTAGTGAATGGGTTAGAGGTTCATAGGTGCTGCGAACTGCCCTTTTTATATTCGAAGAGAAGAATTTCTCACAACACCGCGAGTTATTCGGCTGCCAGATTACTGCAAAACAGTAACCGACTAATCGCTTATTTTGTACTTTATAATACTTGGGGTTCAGGGACCTCGCTGCGTGATTTTGGATAAGTCTCACCTCAGTACTAGTGTCTCGTAAATAAATGAATGATCATACACCGTTATAGCCATCGCTGTTGCTCACTTCTTTCATCTGTTTCTTTTTGAACCAAATAAAATGAATATACATGAAAGAAGTAGTAGAAGCAATAGAGGTATTTTGGCCTCAACTTTAGAGGGGACAGAGAAATTTATCAGCGTGTGTCCATCTATTCCCAGAGTAGAACATTCACAAACCTGATATAAATGTGCAGTCCACGTGTGAGGCAGGCAAAAGTTGAGCTGAGCGGATCATGTAAGTCAATGTGGGGCTGTAAAAACATTTGGGTTGCTCTTGTTAACGAAAACTGGAAGCACTGAGAACCTAAAGAGCAGTGCTACACTTTTGTAGTTAAGGTGAACAGAAGCCGCTGAACGTCAAGTACGAACCCGACCCAGGTGATCTGGGCGAAAGACTCGATCCTGTGTATCATTAAGCAAATAATGGATATCAGCTAGCATTTTTTAAATCCTGACGGCTAAATTGTATTTACGGTTTCCGTTTCAAAAAGTGGCAATGAATTTATTGAAGTTTATTCGGAGAGGGCTAATAAGACGGCACATCATGCCGGACGCGTACTGGGCTCCTTGGCAGCACAATGCTCCCACTCAAAAAACCTTTGCGAATGGAATGATACTTTTTATTTTGAAATCTTTCATTTTGTTTCGCATATGCTCAAACCAAAAACTACTGCAGTCCACTTACATCTTTTCGCGTATCACCGAATTTCATTGTCCGCTGAAGCAATTGTACCCCTGGCGAAAAAATTCTGATGGATTACTTTCCGAGCGTCACTGGGACCACTGGGCTCAAAAACTTCGGCTGGTATCCTGTACTCAATTGCCTATCTGTTATAGTCCATCTGGAAGGCTCAATAGCTTTAGAAAATTGAATTCCATTGTGTAAATACTGAGTGCCGACGCGTGTCCCTAACCGACCACGAAATCTGCACCCCGAATAATTGGAACATGAACCAATCAGAGCCAAGCAAAAGCCTTGCCCGTGACAGAGGCGCACCCTCCAAATAAACGTGGACTGTCTTGAGGGCACTTTGTCTTCCATGGCAGTAGACCAGGCTCGGAAACTTCACGCCTTCAAGAGAATTTTTGCGTGCTGCCTAGGGTGAGAAAAACTTACCAAAAAGACAGCTGAGGGAAATCCAGGTGCCAAGGGGAAAAATGATCGCAACATATGTTGCGACGAATAGCATTACCTCGTGATATCACGAGATAATGCTATTCGTCGACGATTATACATGATACTGGCATCGTCAGCATACAGTCGCCGGTGCGACCGAATTTTTTTAAATCATATCGGTCATTTGCAGTGAGCTGTTGCAAGGGAACTCAATCTAGCCCAACCGGAAAGCAAGCACGCCAAATAGCCCGAAGAACCCGCTGAGTTCCCAGTTCTCACCGGCTATCTCGGATAAGAACATCTTGTCGACAATGAGGAATTAAACGTAGCATCAACTCAACTAGCTGGAATGAGTAGGAAGCCAAGTGTGCGTTAAAGCAAATTGACAACCATGAAATAATTGTCATTCCTTGGGACGACGAAATAGTAGATCACTACCCGTCTAAGAGCTGTAGCGCTGAGTTTCATGTCCTCGTGACAGACAAGCATGTCACTTAATCTGGATAAAGTCTTATAACGGAATGAGAAAATGAGCAATTAGCGAAACCTAAGGCTAGCCTACCACAAACATCTGAGGTACCGACACCTCCGAAACCCATTAAGACAATCTAGATAGAGGTTGATATCGTGAACGCCACTGACATTGGTTACATCCTGTGTATTTCAGTGTATCCACCTGAGCACAGGAAGGATTAGGTTGACTCCATCTTCAAAGCGGAATATCTCCGGGAGAGATGTCTTAGTAGTTAGTACTCGAATTTACCGAACGAAATGCCCTTGTTTTGAGTCCGACCTCTTCTTTTCGAATTCCCCTATATAAGCTTGGGCAACGTGGCAGCATACCAGCCCTCGTGCTTCCCTCTGGTGGCATGCAGTTAGGCGTCGAAAGGGTGCTACAACTGAACGATTTCTTAACATTCTTCATTTCCTTCTGCCACGTCATATTCTGTCCACCACTTCACGATACAGCTACCACCTCGATGTGATCGTGTGGTATCATCGCTACAGTGATCCTGAGGATTGTAGTGGCTGGAACTTCGTTCCACAAGGTATAACCATGTCAGGAAGACCAACTTTGAGCATCCAAGAGCAACTAGACCCCGCTCTACGAGTAATCGTACTACGAGGTGGTCTGGTGGTATGGTCGTACTGCGATCAGCGTTGAGGCAGTAATTACTGCCTCAACGCTGACACCTTAAGGTGTCACACGAGATGACCAGCACGTCTATATTCTTGGAAGCGTTGATGTTCTCTTCCCAAGTGAGGAAGTGTTGGAAAACATATGCCTTATAGGGTTTAACATTCCGTGTCTGTTAAGGTGGTAGAGCTGCCAAAGATTTAAACAGAGGGGTTAGAAGACAACAAAAGGTAAGTTTAATGATCTAACAGAGATCAACTATGACCCACTGGCAAATGGGAATTTGGCCGAGCTTAAGAAATCCGCCAGTTAATAGCCGCATTTCCGAAGTTAAGTTGACCGGTTCAATCAAAGTCAATGCATCTCGACGATGTGAACAGCGTTTGTTTATTTTGTCAGCATACACTTCGAAAGATGGAAGCTAAAGTGGAAAAGAAATGCAGAATCCACAAAGGGACTTCTAGTGTCCGGGAGTCCGACTTTTGATTCATAGGCTAGAGGAATGGCCCCGGAACAAAGCCCTACATTCTTTTTCTACTCTCTGGGCCAGACATTCGACGAAAAGGCTCAAGGTGGGGTGCATCGACTAAGCCTCCTTCCTCGCCCCGGTCAACCTGGAAATATCGATCGTCTACATAGTTTGTCCACCGATACTACTCCACCCTCTTTCAACCATACAAGCAAATGATCCTGGGTCATTTGATTTCCACTTATCTGACCGATGTTCCTTACACACGCTATTTATTAACAATAATCAAAACAACACGAGATCAAATTTACATAGGGGTTTTCAAAACTTGTACTCCATGTCAATTTGGCAAACAGGCAGTCCTACCCAGACCTTGCACTCCCTTAAAATTGCTTTTTGCTGTCTCTGATCCAAGCGTGGTCACGTCAAGGACGAACTCAGCTCTTTCAACTTTCACTCTTTCGTGTTTGCAGTGAGCCAGACGTGATGAATCGTGGAATGTATAACGTATGGGTTGCATTCAGCTCCAGAACTGAACGCACTTTGCCTGATTTAATTCAAGCCGAAAGTCGTCTTTGAGTCGTTCAGTGATCCAACTCCGTTAAGCTCAATGCCACTCGACAGGAGAATGTTACCCGGTTGTAGTGTTTTCATGTACACCAATGAACTGCAGATGTGATGCCTAGGAGGATACTTTCTATTGATATTTGTCTGGACTCACTTATCAAGCAAAAAGAACTGAGATTGTCATGCTTGTGCGCAATATCAATGCTTCTTTCAGGCTCTTGCGAGTCAGCACGAAACCTGCTAATATCATTCACCCCCGCATGTATCCGCCTATCGGCCCTCTCGCACTCCCTCCCCTACCCATCGAATGATGTGCGATCAATTCATCTGCCAGTCTACTAGCCATTGTTCCGTGTCTAAACTATCGTTCAGAAGAAGAAATCACTTACCAACCTCAAAAGGTGTGGTCCACGTTTCAGCCTTCAACGCCCATACTCTATGTCAAATTGAGCAACAGATATCTCCGACCGATACCTTGCTTTCTACCTCTGTCAATGCATGTTGTGTCTCCGAAATACGCATCCAAAACCTCACTTCGGTCGTGCACCTCGAGTCGCTTAGGGCCAGCTCAAATACCTAACATTCCACTTTACATGCATTTCACGACCCTGGCGCAATGGCTCGTGATAACTCCGGTGAGGGAGTTGAATTCATCCCCAAGGCTGAAAGCGATTTACTGAACTGGATCCCAACGGACAGTCATTTTCGCGCTATGCGGTTGTGACTCAATTAAGATCAATGCGATTCGGCGCGGTAAGCTGTTTTATTTGTTTTATCAGCATACGCCTCGATAGACTGAAGTTCTGAAAGCGAAAAGGGCGGATTTTATCGAGATTTGTCGTGACTATTTCGGTTAGCAATGGCGAATATAGTGATCCTTACAAGTGATATGAATGTCCAAGTTAGACGACTGGGCCCGGAAGAAGTAGAGGTAGGCTACATACTTGGATTTAATGCTCATCGTACGGATACTGGGGTGTGACAACCTCATCTGCGTGCGGATCATCGCCTGTTGCTCCCAGCACAAGCGCTCACATCGAGTTATTTGGAGGCCACCAACTGCAAGATGGCCATGGACTCAATTGAACCATGTGGCTATCAGTTACTGATGGAGAAACTTAATTAAAGATTCCCGTTCCACCTGGGATACGCAACTTGACTCTGATCATGCCATTATGCGGGCCCGGTTATCGCTTCGATTTCCGTCAGCATTAAGCGTGCCAAATCAGAGGAATTCACCTCATCTGTCACACTACAATCAGAACTAATACAACTTCCAAGATACGTAAAACGCTCCACAACTTCCAGTATTTCTCCCTGGCTTGTAAGTGGCTTGTTCAGTGACTGCACGTCCACAAGCATGACCTTACGCATGTGGATGCAAAGTGCATACCAAACGATGGGATGACTGGTCAGTTCATCCAAGAACACTTGCGCCTTTTCCTCCTTTTCGAACATGAGAACGATGTCGTCTGCATATTCCAGATCGATAAGGTTTTCTCCACAGGCTATTTGAACACCAGGGTTTTGGAGACCCTCCAGCGTTCGTATTTCATCGATCACGAAGTTAAAAAAAATGGAGAGAGTGGGCATCCCTGACGGACACCGCTTTGTGTACGAAAGCTTTTGGTGAGCTCTCCGTATACTTTCACAAGTCCGGAAGTCTGAGAATACAAAGAACGTATTATGCTTACAAAATCCCGGGGCATTCCTTGTTGGGAAAGCGTGTCAAGAGGAACAAACCGACCAACCGAGTCGAATGCGCCCTGGAAATCCAGGGATACGAGAATCGTGGGTCGTATGTACGTATGGTGTTGTTCTAACACCTGACGGAGTGTGAAGATTTGGCCAACGCAACTCCCACCAGGCCGGAATCTTGCTTGCTGCTCTCGAGTCAGTGTCTCACAAGCCACTGTAAGGCGACGAAGCACATTTGACGTCAACATTCTCGTTACTACCGGGGTCAAGCCAACCCCCCACCGTGGTTACCACACTCACTGCGCGTCCCTTTTTTGAAAATGGGCATTATCCCCGTCTCTCCCCGGTTGTCTGGGACAGACACCGTTTCCCAAATGCAGGCAAATACATCAGACCAGCGTTGGCTGAGGACCTCACCCCCGTCTTTGAGCAATGAGGGTAGGAGGTCATCCGGACTAGGAGCTCGGTGACGCTTGAGAGAATGTATGCAGTCATAAACTTCCGAGGCCGTTTGTGGTTTCACGTTCACCGTCCAGGGTTCTACTTCACCTGCGGGCTCTAGATGAGTCCCAGCTGGTGGCCACGACGGTTGTTCGAAGAATCCAGCCCACCAGTCAAGGTGTTCCACTTTGCTCGAGATTTTCGTTCCATTATGATGCTTATGGTTTCACTCACAAGTAGTTTCCGGGGGCCGGTCGCACGGATCAATTGAAATAATCTTCGGGCATTACCGGCTTTCTGGACCTCTTGCATTTCTTTGGCTTTCTGTGTCCACCATACTTCACGGTCTGCCCGCACGCTCACCTTCAGTTGGCTTCTGATAATTCTTCGCACTCAGTTGTATTCGGGACCGGATGGGATATTTCTCTGAGATTTAGGTGGTGCCAGTGGTCTGATATCCAGTGCCCACGTGCGCCTGATTGAGCCGTGCCACAGGCAGAATTCCCAGCACTACGCGAGGAGGTGGTAATCTCGTCCCAGGATGCGTTCACACCTGATGGTGGAGCATATGGAAGAGACTCTAAGACGATTCTGGTAAGTTCGTCTGACATCCGCATCTACCAGTCTCTCAGTTGCCAAGCGATTTGTCTGCACCTTATGCAGCCCAGGGAAACGTAGAAAGAACCGACTCCGGACTTGTGTGTGGTCGGAATCCACAAACGTGTTCCAGAATGACCAGCAGTCAGTTATTGATCCGCGCCATTGCTAGCTAATGGCAACGAGGTCGATTTGAGTTTGTGGGCGGTATGCCGTTGGAGGACACCATGTGGCCGGATGACTTCGGCTATTTTGGAAGTCAGTACTGCATACATATACCCTGCGATCAACACACAGCTGAAGCAATCGTTCCCCATTGTCCGTACGTACCGAGTCCAATCCATATCGACCTTTAATTGAGTCTCAGACACACTAAGCCTGTCCACGTGTGCATTCATATCTCCGGCAACCACAACTATGTCTGAGATTTTAGCTCGCTGCAGCAGGGCATTCAGGGCGTCGTAAAACCTGTCTTTGACGGCGTCGGAGCTACAGTCATTCGGGGTGTAGGCAGACACGATAAACAGACCGATCAACTTGCCTCTTTTGAGAGTCCTTCACGAACATTGCCAGACGAACTGCACAGAGGCGACTATCAAGAGGTATCCAGTCAAGTAGAGATACTTCCGCCCGATGACTGAGCACGATACCAACCCCTGCACATCCCGCCGCAGCAGCCTCTGGATCACCAGAGGTGCGCAGCCGGAAGCGAGTGAAGACTGACGGAGCGGTTAGCTCAATCATTGCATCTTGAATTCTCGTTTCTGAGACACAGCAAACCTCAATACAAAGTCAGTCCAGTGTGAGTGCACAAGCAGTTTTTTGTCCTGCTTGCTTCAGAGTGTGGACATTGAACGCGGCCAGATAGACTGGGTGTCGAGGTTTGAAGATTGATTTGGAGATACCTTAGGATGTCGGTGCCATGTGACGCCATGTTGCGCTCAAAACCGATGCAAGACGAACGGAGGCATCAGTCCTAAGTGCTGGGCCTGCAAGAAGAGAGCTATTAATCGGGTGGGGAGAGGGGGAAGAAAAATTATGTGGAAGGGAAAGAAAGGAGGCGTCAGCAGTAGCCTGTGTTTGCTTCCCCCCTGCTGTATGAAGCAAGCAAGGCGACGTGGCTGATGGCACCATGCGACGGTCGATGTGGCATGAGATTATTATTATTTGTAAGTGTCATGGTTGTACGTGGGCTGGGATACTGTCAGGGCGCTCACACCTAGGCACGAGGGCGATTAGTGTCCTCAACCAAAGCCTTCGTCTCAAAAGCCGAACCGCAAGGCAGCGGTGTTTGGCGAGAAATGCAAATGCATTGCCATCCCTACGGAACGAGTCACCACATGTTCCAACCCCCAACATGGAGGTCCAGGAGACTGTGTTTGTCAGACCTCTAGCCATTAACCGACCTGGTATGAGAGGCTCTATGAGCACCGTGGGGACACTCTCCAGTATAGCTCAATGGGTCGCTGAGGTGCGCGAACCGTCACACCACGGTAAGGTCCAGTCTCTTCGTGACGGATGAGTTCACCACACCAAGTAAGGCCAGATAAGTCTGTCTTCTTTTACCCATCCTCTTCAAATATGACCATGGAAGATTCACTTTCAGCTTCTAATGCTTGTAGGGTGGAAATTCACTCAGGATATTCGCTCGTATACACCGAGCACGCGGACGACGTACCACCACTTGGACCTGATGCCCTTGTAGTGCAAACGTTGAGTAATCTGAATTATTCTGCGTCAAAGTTTGGGACGATTTCAGCACCTACAAGAATGTAGTGTTGCTGCAAAACTGAGTGGGCTGGAGCCTAAACTCATGCTTGAGGATGAGCCGATAGAAGTAGTAGACAAATTTGTCTGCCTGGACAGCCACAGTCCCGGTAGTCTAGCGAAATAGGACATTTCCATCCGGATTGGGTAGACCAGAACAGCTTCCGTGAATCTGCATTACCTGTAGCACTCACGTGACATAGGCTTATCCGTCAACGATCGAGTTTACGATGCTGCAATGCGCTCCACACTGTTATGTGTATAATAGTCGGCCGGTGTGCGCTGTGGGGGTCAAAATACTTGCAGTATTTGAGCATTGATGTCTTCGGAGCATTGCCGGAGTCTGGTGGGAACACCGGATCACTAGTGCTGAAGCACATCGAATGGTTTCCAGGGGGAATAACCTGCCTAATAATAATAATCGTTTAACTTTTGCACCCTTTCGGTGCCTAGCTGCCATGCTACCCGCAGGAAGCACGAGGGCTGGGATACTGCCAGGTTGCCCAAGCCTAGACAGGAGAAGTCGGGTTCGAACCATGGACCTTCCGGTCAGTAAATTCGCGCTCTAACCACTTCGGCCATCTCGCCCACCATGGTAGGTGAAGCGATCTATAAGTTGTTCGCGTTCTCCTTATGTCAGTCAACTGGCTTCCCCGAAGAGCCCATTTATACGTGAAGAGTGGAAAGTACTGACTTGACTGTGATCTATGAAAGCCATTGGCAGTAAATTCAGCTGTGACAGTGGTTGCCGTTTCTGTGGATGAGGACTCCGAGAGAATACACATAATTGTTCGAGACATTGTCAGACATGACAGTCGCGCGCTCAATGGCGCTCATTCATCGTAGCCCTTCCGACAGTGCATAGCTTGCCCTAACGATCTCCGCAATGAAAAGTTCATTGAAACCCGTGGTTGACGTATCATTTGTATCAGCCACCGCCTCCAATGTGTAGCTATCTACTCCACCTCGACAAATCATCAGTGGCTGTAGGTCCTGCAGCATGAGTGCACTTTCTGTAACGGAAGCACATGCAGAAGTGAATAACGCTGATCAAATTTTCAATATTACTTGTGCTTCCAGGTCTTTTACGAAAAAAGATAACACTGTCGCCTGCTACTCCGAATCGTCTGAGTTCTTGCTTGGAGAGGTCTGAATAGCGGGGTTTTGGAGAACTCCCAGTGTTCGTCTCACTGTTCATCAGTGGTGCAATTGAGAATGCAGAGAGCGGGCGCTCTTGTCGAGCACCACTGCTTGCCATTAGGCGTTTGGAGAGCTCCCCACGTATTCATGTGCCCACAAATATACGAATACAAACAGCGCATGATATTCACAAATTTCTTGGGCATCTTGCTATGCAAGCCCGTTGCAAAAGGCGAATTGATTGGCAGAATCGGACGTACTCCCGAAGTCAGGTGACACGTAGATTGCAGAGCGTCTATATGCATGCCTTTTTTGAACGCTTGACGAGTTGCTGCTTTCCATTCTTTGGTTCAGTCCTCACGCGTCTTCCTAAGACGGCGGAGTACGATTGACGTAGAAGTCTGGTTACGAGGAGAGTAAAGCTACTCCCTATGTAATTGCCACACTTACTGCGCGGACTCTTTTTGAAAAAGAGCATTGCTGTCAGCTGGCTCCAGTTGGCCGGAATGGTCTCTTCTGCCCCAATGAAGGCGAATTAGCTAGACAAGCACTGACTGAGGATTTCCCCTTCATCACTATAAACGAATAAAAAATCGTACACACCGACACCTTGAGGTACGTGGGGGGGGGCGAGATGGCCGAAGTGGTTAGAGCGCCAATTTACTGACCGGAAGGTCCATGGTTCGAACCCGACTTCTCCTGTCTAGGCTTGGGCAACCTGGCAGTATCCCAGCCCTCGTGCTTCCTTCGGGTGGCATGGCAGCTAGGCACCGGAAAGGTGCTACAGCTGAACGCTTTATCTTTATTTATCTTGAGGTACGTGATTAAGCTGCGATGAATGCTAACTACATCTGCAAGTTTTATTTTCATATAAATGAGCCGGAATGAAGTTCAGGGCCTCCATCTTTGGATGCAGATTACCTGGGATAGATGTGTCAGCATATCAGTAAAATTACTAAAACGAGTGATGTGAATGCAACTTTCACAAATCTCGCATCTATTTACAGCTGTGTGAGACAGAGTATTCGTGCGTTGTATTAAAAACGGACTTCCTTTTTTTCAGCCCTACTTCACACAGTTTAGATGCTCCTCTGTTTTAACCCAGGATGTGCCGAGGCCTTGAAGTCCGTTGCCGCCGCAAGTATCACTTCTGGTGTCGAACTTCGCGAGGACGCAAATGCGACAGGTTTGTACAAATTACTAAATGAGTTTAGTATTCCAGTCCATCCTGCCACCCTAACAACTCGTTCTCTAACGGTAGTAACATCAGGAAATGCTATTGTGTGGTAAGCTACTTGAATCCTGGAGTATCTGACGACCTTTCATCTCACAGCAGGTTATTAGAGGCTGATCCCACGGAACCGGGGCTTTGTGCGTTCCTGTTGTGGGAAAATACTGTTCTTAGTGTACGTCTCTAATAAATCTTGACTCAGTTCTATCCATTTAGCCAGCTATAAAGCGGTATATCAACAGCCACAATTCTGTCTCTTCTTCAACCGGAGTTTCCACTTCAGAGCTTGATAGTGTGCTTAAGGATTTAGAACGTAGAGTGAGCGTTTCCGAGTCACTTTTCAGGTTGGATCCTCTTTCTCCCTGTTCCCTCATCGTATGGTCAGCCTTACTACCGTTATTCTATCCCGAAAGTCCTTTTGGTGAGTGCGCTCACTGTTCTCACATCATCTTACCTACTGAAGCCGTTTCGTTTCATGAGGAATTGGCGAGGTTTTTCGAGATGGTGGATTCTTTGTTACGATCCGAGCAGATTCTGCGATTGTTCAAAGACGATTTAAAGGTAAGTCTCGGATTTCCTCACAATACCCTGCCACTGTGACGTGATTGTATGGATACTTTCCGGTTAGAAGTAATTTGTAATCATGTTACAAGGATTGGAATTCTAGTCACTACCACAAATGTAAAAAAACGTTTACTGTAAATTTGATTTGAATCTATATTTTGGGTAATCAAAGGTCAGAATCGTCTGCTTTGTACGTTAGTATCCATCAGGAGTTCCTGGACCTATGTGCCATGACCTTCCGCATTGTCCTCTCCGAGCGTAGTGCCGTGTGCGTTTCACAGTCTTTTCGAAGATGGATCTCGTTTCAGCCTTACCTGTGACGGAATCATAAGCTTTATTATTTCAAGGTGATCGTGTTAGCAACTTCGCTTCAGAAGCGGTTACCTGCGGCTCGTTGTCGGACGCCGGGTATATTTTGCATTCTATCCAACCAAAGTGTAGGTAAAATCTTAGTGGTCACCGACCTCTGGAGGCTTGGGAGCGCATGCTTTGGTAGTGAGCTTCTTTCAGTCGAACGCTAGGCACTCGAACAAGCCCATGTGAACCGACCAAGATATATGAGCTATGCGTTCGAGCGTTATTTACAACCATCTGAACCCGGCTATCCCCTACATGGCTTTGCCATAACCCATGCAAAACGACCAGTTTAACCGAAATTTCCACTCCCTGTGGAATGTGGTTGCTTCCACTCCTCACGTGACTGCTACTGAGATGACAGTAAGCCACAAAGCGTACGTATGATTCCTTCTGCTTTTCTTCGATGTCTTAGTTACCAATGAAAAATCGGTATGGGTCTGCTCTGAGGAACCACAGTCGCTCTGGTCGGACAAGACACCACAGTACACAACATTCTCTATAAATACGCATAGGCCGCTTAGTCAGTAGTCCCGTGAACGTGAGTTGCCCGTTCCCACATGGATTCGACATGTATCTGTTCATATTACGCCAGCAGGGTGTACTTCCTAAAGACTCCACTGAAACATGCGTTGTTGTCTAATTACTATCTATAACTAATAATTACTGCCTTCTGTACCCGTTAGTTCAATTCAGCAACACTTCGAATACTTGTACGTCAGTCCAATTATTGAGGCTTTTGCGCCTAAAGCTGCAAGTAGCTGCAGTTTGCTTTGAATCTGGCTACGATATGGACTGAATCCACGATTTCGAGTTAGGAATCAAAAGTGGTAGAATACACAAGGAATGGTCAATCAGTGCATATAATGATGTGGTTGGTATGCTTGAAATCTCGTAGGCCAAAAGTGTTAGTTGTCTGGCTTAAAAAGATCGCAGTAGATCTTCAGCAACAGCGCGCTGTTGATGTCTCCTCGAAGGATAACGAAACGTCTGCAAGTAAACCTCGGCGGACAGATTAACAGCTATCTGATCAATTACCTATCTCACCCTGAATTTTCCACCTGACTTCACTGACCATTCCTTGATTCACATTCACACTTTAATGTCTGCTAGGCTAATTGTCCTACTGTCACGTGATCGCTTTTTTCTTTCTGAGTTCGCCTCGTTCGCCTTGAATATACAGCACTTCCTTTCACCGACAACTCCGAAAAGGCAAACAAATTTAGTTGCATTAGAGATGCCGTCATCATTCGGGGAGGACAACCTGATTCTGGCTTGTTCCTTTCGCAACCCAACGGCGTACCTCTCCACGTTGGCAACTTCGTATTGACTGCTTTCGGCGAAGCTGTTGCAATGATTTCAAAGGACTCGAAATAGTTTAGCCACTGTAGGTTGTTGGTCCATAGAAGAAGTGCTACCGGCTACATAGCGGAAATATTACATGAAACTGTACGTCATCTCAACCACCGAGGATGACCTGTGTCAAGGACCAAACCCTGTTGTAACTCTCGGATAATGAGCTCCTGCCTGCCTGGTACCAACAGTGATTCAGCTTGGTCCTGCTACACTGCTTCTGAAGTGAAAAGAAAGTATAATTGTCGTGTATGCTTGCATTTATATTTACAAATTGGCGAGAGGCGACAATGCTCACCTGGAGTAGTAGTTTTTACCAGCTTCATCCGTTGTTGTTGTATGTGTCTTAACATACATCGGTATCAAGGCGATGGTATCAAGCAATGGACACCCGTATTTTCTAGCTTCATTACGTATGCAGCCTTGCAACATTCATTTAAGCAGACCTCTTTCTAGTGGCACTTTTATACACCTAGTCCTTATACACCTTGTTTCCAGACCCTATGGTCTTCTGCCCCGTCCATCGCTCAACCGAATTCTTGTACCTCAAGACCAGAAACAAAGGCTTGTGCTCCGAAACAAGGCAGTGCCAAGCCAATGGCCAAAACTTCTCAGCAAAAGGCGGTGTACAGCATCAAGCAGCCGCCTGCTAATGATTCTGCGACGAAATCTGTCCCCGATCTTCTAGATGATGGATCTAGTTTACCGACAACGTTGCCTGTCACTGAGGATGATTTGCATCAGGCCACTGCTTGTTTCAAACCGCTGGGATCATTTAAGCGTCCAGTCTATCCCGTACCAAAGTAAGTATTAATGTCCCTCAACTATAGGGGTATTCTTTTACCATATCAGAATGGTTGCTGTGCATCCCGCGCCTCAACATGTCTGCTAGTTTGTTTGATTTCATCGCTATGCATATTCGGACCGACAGTATAATTTCACTCACACAAGTGAATGCTTTATGGTGATCTCCCCGTCATGAAATTCATTTTCCTCGTATGTGACAACCCACCGGACGCAGTGAGTACTGTACATTCTCGCTCTTACTTGAGTGGATGCCCACTTTCAATTTTTCTCCCTAGTTTCGGATTCTGATTATAATATAAAGTTACGTGATGGTTAATGTGTGGTTCTGTCGCGCGCGCCATCAAATTTTTGTGCGGCTGACCAATCTTTTTTAGTTATTGCTCATATCCCGTTGCGACCTTTTAGATAATGGCTATCTTTTGGTTCTGCGATCAGTTCCAAGAGAGAGTGCAGCCGAGATACTACGACAGCTTTATCCGTTGTTCTAAGGTTTGAAAATACTCTTCCAACTCTACCGTGGCCTATATTGTTCGTGTGGTGGTGTTTGAATCTACACAGAGACTCATCTGTGTGCACTTTACCGTAGTCGGCTTTCTTCCCAAGGTTTCGTTCACGTCGACACATTTTGTTGAGATTTATTCTTCTGGTTACCGTTCATTTCTCAAGTTGTGTTCAGGACACAGCTGTGGAAGCTGCTTCTAGCTATAAAAAATGAGTAGACAGACCACCCAGGTAAGGATGCAGAAAACACATGCAGTCATGTTGCAAGCCGATTTCACTAATTTATTCTGACCTCATCGTGGGATGCCGGAGAAATTAAGCCACGGAGGAAGTACCACATTCCTCTACAATATAAATCAAAGTGTAGCTAGTAGGAGTTTGATTAAAGCCTTCAGTACCGTATGCAAACGTCAAATGTACCATATCTCTCTTTTAAGCGTTGTCGGTGGTTGGCACAGGACATTTGCGTTAGGCTTATATATGAGTATATCGGGAGCTTGGAGCTTCTGATAGTTCACGAGTTCGATGGTTTGGGACTGTAGATCTTTCATGCTCAGCCGATCACCTAGTGTTTTCGCATTTTTGTTTACACTGCTTCCCCCCACAATTTCAGATTACCCCAGTCAAAATCCAGCGGTGTTCGAAATATTCTCATCACTTCTGCTCTGCCCTACGTTAATAACGTTCCTCACTTGGGCAACATGATCGGATCCACTCTCAGTGCCAGCGTTTT
Organism: Opisthorchis viverrini; assembly: GCF_000715545.1. NCBI lineage: Eukaryota > Metazoa > Platyhelminthes > Trematoda > Opisthorchiida > Opisthorchiidae > Opisthorchis > Opisthorchis viverrini. Next base: position 800,025 of record NW_008751842.1, read on the forward strand.
TGCTCTGTACTGTGACGTTGCTGGGTACAATGTACTCTCCATCTGTGGGACGGATGAATATGGTACGGCTACCGAGGCCAAAGCTCTTTCGGAGCACATGACACCTCGTCAGATTTGCGACAAGTACCATAAGCTACATTGCGATATCTACTCATGGTTTGATATCCAGTTTGACTATTTCGGTCGGACGACGACGGATAAACACCAAGAGTAAGTCCGAACCGTGAATACATTTCTTCCACAACCCGTAATAGTGCTACCTTCTTCCATAGTTTATGCTTCCTCAGTCGCCAGCAAAGCCCGTATAACGGGAGTTAAGAATGGTGTGTAACAGTGAGTTACGCACGAAGGACAACCTATGAGTGAACACACAATGAGGCTTTCATGGTTGTGCGGCAGTGAAGCATCAGTGTTGAACACTGACGTCGTGCTGTCAATGATGATGACCCAAAACAGCCCTAAACCTTACAGGAAAATTAAGGTTCCTACAGTGAACCACGTTGAGGTGCATGTTGCATACGATCGTTGAATTCAGAATAGACCAGCAGTTAAGCTGCGAGCTACTGGCCGACAGATTAGTGGTTCGAATCCACCCCGGTTAGATCTTGTCCAGCACAAACCTCACAACCAACAGACGTGTGAAATGTCAGTATGATCTCTACTAAACACAGTTGCGTGTCCGATCCAACCGCATACGGCGCGACTCCAATGAACTCCAACCAAACAGGTGGAAAAAATATAGCATCACACATGTTCATCCACCTCAGCTTGATAAGTTTTTTTATTACTGTTGATCATATTCTCTGTTAGATTCAGTAACTCAGACTCATTTGCACTACATTTCCAGTAAGATTCTCAGACAGCCTCATCAACCCGAGAATAGGCTTGTGGCGGATTTGCTCGAATTAATTTTATCGACTATACAATTTCTTAATGTGACCAACTACCAAAGAGATCCTAGGCCAAAGGTCTTGGTTTTTTGGAGAAGGTTTTTCGATTAGACTGTGTAGACATGCGGACGTTTGCTTTCATTTGCGCATCGCAGAGCGAATACTGTATGAAATAGAGTTTGAGGTCTAAAAAGTAATCGAAGGATTTTTAAGTGTTTTAAAACACCATCACTGTATGATTAATTTTCTAAGGGACTGTGATTAATGAGTCACGACAGTGTCAAAGCCTTCACACACCTTTTCTGGTGAAACAAGGAGTAGTCAAGTAGCCTAATAGCAATGGAATTTTCACCACCCCATCATAAACTGTGTGTGAAGACCAACCATACTGCTGATGATTCATCAGCCCAACTAATCAACTTCCATTAAGATTGGTGGGGATACGCTACTCCTTGGAGATTTGTGAGAGTCACACTACTAACGATTTTCTATGTGAATGAAACATTTGCTGCTCAAAACAGATTAAATTTGCCTTACTCGACTACTTGTTATTTATTGTTGTCGTAATCTAAAGGAATGTTGGTGGCGACCTTTATATTATGGGTAATTTGGTCGTCGATTACCACTGCTCACTTAAATCTTGCTTCATTTGGGATGACATGTTTGTCCTTCGTGGACATACCGTTCAAAGTGACGGAAAATTGATCAGACGTAGACCAGGAAGTAATCGACCAAAGGTCATTTGCTTGATATCGAGTCAGGTGCACTTAGAGGGCCGAAATATAGAACACCTCTGCGATTATATCATCATCATCATCGTCATCATCATCATCATCATCATCGATAGCATGACATCAGTGTTCAACAATGATGCTTCGCTGAGATTATATCGCCTGATCCGTAATGTTGGTAAAGTTGATTGGCACTTCTGCTACAACCAAAAGGGGAGGCTCCAAATTATTAGACTGTTCCGTAATGTTGGTAAAGTTGACTGGCACTTCTGCTACAACCAAAAGGGGAGGCTCCAAATTATTAGACTGTCCTCAGCCAAAGAGTGTCCCTTTTATGGGAGTTTCTCAACTACTCACCCAAAACATCCACAAACCCAAGTCAAATGACGCAAGTTGATCGCGTTAATGTATTTAAGTTCTCCTTTGAAATAATACAATATCTCGAATATCGTAGCAACTGAAACATGAGGCGGCCTTGTGCAGCACATTCAGTTGTTTGGAAACATCACTAACGGGAGATTTAGCTTGATTCCAGGTGGGTCTCTCGCAAAACCAAATTTGTTTGCAAATGGGTGTATTTCGCTAATACAGTAGTTGTTGTTGGCGAACCCTTGCAAGCAGACTCTTCAGTTCTGGGTGATATAACTGTGTTTGCATTTATAACGGATAACTTCAGAAAGCTTAATAGCCACATTCAACATCGGTGGCATTACTTCATGTCCATATATATTTGATGATCACATTTGCCAGCTCCATCTTCCGAACGGTCCATAACTCCTGGCTTGTTAAGCTCTGTGTATTCTGGTGCTGAATCTGTTTCAACTCAGTTTGTGCTAGCTCCCTATTCCTCAACCCATCATTCCTGTATGATCCATGTAGGATCGTACAGGATCTTTTCCAGAAACTGTGGGAAAACCAGTACATCACCGAAGATACATTGGAACAATTATTTTGTGAGAATTGTTCGAAGTAAGTTATACTGCTTTTCAGTATTTTTTCCATGGTCCACAATCATATTTTTGAATTCAGGATACCCTGTGTGGCTTATAAGTATCGGTGCTTCTTGTCGATCCGTCCTAGACATCAATGAAGCTTGATTGTCGATCCCTCAGTTTACTGTATTTTTGTTTCGAATGTCCTATCGTTAGAACCCAACCAGTTAAGCGATAGCCATTTCCATAACGTTCCGCCCTCCTTTATTTGTTGTCGGATGAAGGGTATTCACAATTACAGATGATACGGGACATGTTCAAACGCCTTCAAGTCCCAACTGTCGTAACGTGAGCTCCGTATCAGTAGCACGTTTTCTACGTCTGACCGGTGATGACTGCTCCATTCGTCTTCTTTCTACCTTGTCAACTAGTTGCTTCTGCCTAACGCACAAGTACCTTGCATTTAGTCCCTGTCACCTACCCATTCGCAAATGATGATACGCTGTCCTGTGTATTTCCACGAGAGTGGGACTGCAGGCCGCTGCTATTGTTTGCTGCCTAACAATTGAATCAGTCATTTACCGTCCCTGTATGGGAAACCCAAGGGTGATATTTCTGATCGATCAACCCCCAACATATTGATTGAGATGTGGTTAATAAAACTTGTCTGTTGGTGTGTGCCGGGCAAATGCATTCGATTTGACTGATCTGTTGTTGTGTCTGAATGGCTTATTGGTTTCGTTTTATGGTACCGTTTATCATCGACTCTTCATGGAGTCGGTCATCCCACTTGTTTTGAACCGTTTCTTTGAGTAGTGGGGATGATTTTTCATGAGGAGATTATGTCATGGCCTTTTCGAACTCAACCTTACTTTCCGTTAAAATATGTCTCTGATTCTCTGTATGTTAGGTTCCTCGCCGATCGGTTTGTGGAAGGTACCTGTCCATTTTGCAAGTACGATGACGCACGTGGTGATCAGTGCGACAAATGTGGTCGGCTGATGAATGCTATAGAGCTGAAGCAACCTAGGTGCAAGACGTGCCAGCATTCACCAGTCGTCCGTTCCTCAAAACATCTATTCCTAGACCTACCGAAGGTAAGACATGCCGTGTGATCCTGACCCATTTGGTGACATTTTTGGATCACCGGATTCCGCTTCTGATCGTATTCTTTTCTTCAGATTGAGTCGAAGTTGGCAGCATTTGTTGAACAACGTGCATACAATCCGACGAGCTTGTGGACTACCAATGCTCGCACAATATCCAGCACTTGGATTCGTGATGGTCTCAGACCCCGATGTATCACACGTGACCTAAACTGGGGTGTTCCGGTTCCACTAGAGGAGTACAAGAATAAGGTAAGTGAGGTCCGAAATGTGGTTTACTACTCTGGTTTTCAGGATCAATGAGTTTGTTTCGCCTGAGACCGTTACTCAATTTTAGCACCACTTAGTTCACTTTATCACATGGCGATACATTCGTGTGTAGTTCTATTCCTTGTTCGTTCCAAACACCTATTATAGACATTGCACGTGCGGAGCTAGAGCATGGGGTGGTAAATACTAGTCACTGCATAGTTTCCTATCGTGTGTCAGGGATTAGGCGCACAGCAGAACTACTAATATCAACATGTCGCTGACTCCGATAGCCTCATATTTGTATTTGTTTCCCTTTCTGAGATAGTAAACCCGTCGGTTATTGAGCCATGAACATTTTGTCAAGAATACGTTGATCCCAGGGACTACAGTTTCACTTTTTGAAAAAATATCAGGATAGAAATAGCAGACCTGCACTTGTGATGATGGCCGGACGAGTTTGTCCATGCTACATTGTTTTACTTGTCTCATGAAGAGGAAAATTGAACGGTTGCCCAATACAGACAATAGCTTTGATCCAGAAGCATTACTGACTAGGGTGTACCCGTCAGTTCCATTGACCATTGGTGCATAACGTTCCTGGATCCCTATCCGAGGAGAGTGACTCCTGTCAATCCGACCTAATTTACTGCTCAAGATTCCTACCTTTTTTCCTCTCCCTCCCCCTTGGAAAATACTGGATAAGAATGTCGTGCGAGTTAGCGATCCTGTTTCAGGTAGCGTGCAGGCCCAATCAACACAAACTACAGAGTGGGACTAGACTGTTGATCGCAGGGCAGTTCTTTCCTCTGAAAATCATCTGGAGTAACAGTTTCATGGATTTGGTTTTGACATCAGACTCAGGCATTTGCAATCATAGAGCAACACCGGATGTGCTTAAGCCTCAAAGTAATCTTATTCATTCATAAAGATGCATAAATTGGAGAGTGGGCTGTGTTTTCCGGTCAGGCGCACCATGTTTATCCATGTAATACCAGTAGGAAAACTAAGATGTTATTCTTCCATCTTAACGAACACAAGCACCTCCTCCCTACCCAAGCTTAAATATTACACACGACATTACATTCACTCCAACAACATTTACGCGCTACAGTTAGTTGAGTCGAAACATGCCCGATGAAGAAAACAGAAAGGTATGCACGTCTTCAGCGCGAAAAAGGTATGCCCGGACTCGAACCCGCGTCCTCCCGCTTACCGAATGGATGATTTACCACCCAAACTACAACAGCCATTGTCCTATATCAAACTTTTATTCTACATCAAATATTTTTCTTTCAAAAAGGTCCCTATTGAATGCTGATTTATCATATGAACAGCCTCTTCCTATTCCGTTAGGGAGTTTCGCACCGAGGAGGACGCGAGACTGTGCAGTTTGGCACCAGTCGACAAAACGTTCGCATAAAACGTCATTTACCCACCGAAACAGGCTGGACTATCGATCAATTGAATTACTGGTTGGTACACGTTAATGATCATGCGCCACCATGCCAGCTCATTATTTATGGACCAGGCGTATTGTAGCGAATGTTGAAAACGTTGTAAGCAGAGCTCTGAATCGATTTCAGCAGACTTGTATGGTCATCCAACAAAAACCAGTACTGAACAAAATAATTCGGTCTGATCGTGACGCACCAGGACCGATAATTTTGAATGAAGTAGATGCGTCGCTTTCTCTTTAGTCCAGCGGGGTTTGTTTTGGCTTTTTTTACAGACCCCGTATATTTACAGCGCCCATTGTGTGGAGGTAACTTACTGGTTCTGGGTCTCCTTAGTTGTTCAGGGAGTGTTTCAAATTCCCTTCCTTCTACGTCCACAAAGTTTATTCAAACACCAGCGAGTCATATCTGGCTTGTATGTGCGTGTGCGTGTGCGTTTGTAGTATCTGAGATTGACGTGAAACTCATCGTGTAATGAGTCAGTTTTGTTCCTCAGTCGTTAAAGTAAACCTCTTACTATTCTGCCACATCTAGGTCTTCTACGTTTGGTTCGATGCTCCCATAGGCTACTTATCAATCACAGCTAACTACACACCAGAATGGCGTCATTGGTGGCAGCCGACGCCGAAACAAATCAGTGAAATGGGACCAATTGAATTATTCCAATTTATGGCAAAAGATAACGTACCGTTCCACGCGATCATCTTTCCGGCCTGTCTGCTCGCAGCGAATGCTGGTCACACACTTGTGCAGCACTTGCTATCAACAGGTTAGTTTCGCCTTGGTTCTCTAATCTAACTTGCAAGAAATCGACTCGGCAGCAGCTAGCTAGTCATGTCTAACACCCTACTTTTGTGGCGCGGATTTCACTGGCAGTGGATTAAAACTGAATCTACGGGGCAGCTGACTTGAATGGGGGGTCAGTGTGTGACCAATACAGTGAAGCGTTTTTCACCTCATGTCCGTCCACTTATTGCTAGACTAGGGTCAATGCTTGCATGATAGCAAGCATCTGCCGTGTTTCAGAAACTTTTCTGAAAAGCTGAACACCGCTGAACCTGTTTTAGCAATAACGCAGATTGCCTTCTCTTTGTGGCGCGGAAAATAGAACAAGCCAAACAATTACTGTGCCCGCAGGGAGAATAGTGTTTATAGAATGTGGTTTTGGATTTCCAGTGACACACCGACCGTCTGTCTATGATTCATTTGTGAAGCTTTGCTGGATGAAAAATGCTCGAGATTGTGCCGCCCTGAAGATTTTAGATTCTGGCATCATTATTCCGAGGCCTCTTATTGACATTTAGGATGACCTTGGGGTGAAGTCAACCAACCTCATACCAAACACTTTATTGCAGCAACTCTCAACAAACGTAACTCCTCCTTCTAGCATGCTTGTGTTTCTGTTTCGCCCGATTACGTTGAGTTGTCACTGTTGATGTGCTGCAAGCTGTCACTCTCAGGTTCTAGTCCATGTTCATTTCTTCAATAACCCATTACAACCTGAAGATTCTCTAGAAGAAGGTCATACATCGTGATTCCCGCAGTTGTATGACAGTTTTGTTCACAAGAACCATTCCACTTGCTTCCAATCAACAGGTAAAAGTTTGGAGTCGGTCGAAACGGTTGGCTTTTTACTTCTGGTACAAAGGCCTCGTCAGGCAAGTCAGAAGACTGCCAAGTGGATCGAGCTTTAAAGCATAGGAGAACCAATCTTTCAACTAACTGACTAGATCAGTGTTGAATGTAGCCTCACAGTCCTTTTGTTCTTAGTGTAGGTGACTGGAACCTAGCACTAATGGGTTAGGAGTAAAGTTAACACCAATTTTAGCACGATTTGGTATCTCGTTTCTCCGGCGTACGGTTGGTATTTTCCTCTCAGACGTGGTTTACAGATATCGTTAATAATAATAATAATAATAATAATAATAATAATAATAATAATCGTTCAATTGTAACACCCTTCCGGTGCCCAGCTGCCGTGCCACCCGGAGGAAGCATGGGGGCTGGGATACTGCCAGGTCGCCCAGGCCTTGACAGGGGAAGTCGAGTGGCAGAGGTCGGATTCGAACCACGAACCTTACGGTCAGTAAATTCGCGATCTAACCACTTGAGCCATCTCGCCACACAGATATAGTTGGTCTTTGTATGTGAGTTCTGGGTCAATTGAGTCGAAATGGCCCAGTGGTTTAGGCGCAAACTTACTGATCGGAAGGTCACCGTTTGTGGCATCCCAACTGCTTCAGTCTACGTTCGGGCGACCTAGAGGTAGGTCAGCCCTCTGTTTCCCTCCGGTGGTGCTGTAGCTAAGCACTGAAAGGGTGTTATGGTTGAACGATTATTATTACTTATTTGGGTCAGTGGGTGGGGACCACTATATGGATTTCGGCCGGTTTCAGCTTCGTGTTTCGAGCTCAGACCCCTGCAGACCTCACATTGTCATTGATCCAAAGCCACTCCCCAAGTACTTCCGAGTCCTTCGCTCTCTGTACTGTTCAAAATGAGGTGCTTGTAGATTTACACTGCCTTGATCACCAGTGGCCCCAAAGGGGTCTTCCTTACCGTGTCCAGTGCATATCCCACCGCTGACGAGTTTGACTGTCGCGTGTCATTCATCTGCGTCTCTTGGTGGTTCTTTTGTGCTCCGCTTGTGCTCAGCAATTCTGAGTACATGTCCTCGCAAGCACTTCTAGTCAACATTCAACGCTAGTTTGATCTACCAGTTGGAAGACAGTTTGTTGATCGCCTCTGCATCTTTCTAAAACGGTTTGTCGTGTACCTATGAACAAACCTTCAGTCGTCAGTTGCAGTCCTCCAGTAGATGCAGTAGCAGGAACGCTGGATTCTGTTTCACAATGCATCTACGTGGTACAACTTCACTTGTGATGTTTGTCTATCATTTATGCGCGAACTGAACAGTTCACAATTTATTTAGCTTAGTTGAAGTTTAAGCAGAAAGACCATCCCAGATAGCTTATAGAATGACCGTTTGAGATTACTGTGGGACATTCTCTTTTTGTGTTGATTGTTAGAAACTTGCGAATTATTTTCCCCTTTTCCCCGCACAAAATCAGTCTGTATGCTGGAGTTATCGCGTCTAACTGTGTGCTGCACGCATATTCAACCTTTCGGCAACTGGTCAGCTTAGTGACCAATCTTGATGGATTGTTTCTTTTGCGTTGACATTTTCGTTAGAACGTAGTTTTGTTGATCTGGTGAAATTATTCTTCCAGAATATATGAACTACGAGGGAACAAAGTTTTCAAAGAGTCGCGGGATTGGTGTATTTGGTGACGGTGCCATGAGTTCGGGGATTCATTCAAACGTGTGGCGATTCTACCTGCTCTACCGGAGACCGGAAACTCAGGTAAGCAGTAACGTGTATAGACTTTCACAACTACGTCATTGGCGCCCGATCATCTTTGCTTCCTTCGTACTTACTCAGTCCGAGACACTGTAAATATTAGTTGGGTTTTGTATAAGCTGACCGTT
>NW_008751842.1:811548-826756 GCF_000715545.1 Opisthorchis viverrini
TTTCGGCCGGTTTCAGCTTCGTGTTTCGAGCTCAGACCCCTGCAGACCTCACATTGTCATTGATCCAAAGCCACTCCCCAAGTACTTCCGAGTCCTTCGCTCTCTGTACTGTTCAAAATGAGGTGCTTGTAGATTTACACTGCCTTGATCACCAGTGGCCCCAAAGGGGTCTTCCTTACCGTGTCCAGTGCATATCCCACCGCTGACGAGTTTGACTGTCGCGTGTCATTCATCTGCGTCTCTTGGTGGTTCTTTTGTGCTCCGCTTGTGCTCAGCAATTCTGAGTACATGTCCTCGCAAGCACTTCTAGTCAACATTCAACGCTAGTTTGATCTACCAGTTGGAAGACAGTTTGTTGATCGCCTCTGCGTCTTTCTAAAACGGTTTGTCGTGTACCTATGAACAAACCTTCAGTCGTCAGTTGCAGTCCTCCAGTAGATGCAGTAGCAGGAACGCTGGATTCTGTTTCACAATGCATCTACGTGGTACAACTTCACTTGTGATGTTTGTCTATCATTTATGCGCGAACTGAACAATTCACAATTTATTTAGCTTAGTTGAAGTTTAAGCAGAAAGACCATCCCAGATAGCTTATAGAATGACCGTTTGAGATTACTGTGGGACATTCTCTTTTTGTGTTGATTGTTAGAAACTTGCGAATTATTTTCCCCTTTTCCCCGCACAAAATCAGTCTGTATGCTGGAGTTATCGCGTCTAACTGTGTGCTGCACGCATATTCAACCTTTCGGCAACTGGTCAGCTTAGTGACCAACCTTGATGGATTGTTTCTTTTGCGTTGATATTTTCGTTAGAACGTAGTTTTGTTGATCTGGCGAAATTATTCTTCCAGAATATATGAACTACGAGGGAACAAAGTTTTCAAAGAGTCGCGGGATTGGTGTATTTGGTGACGGTGCCATGAGTTCGGGGATTCATTCAAACGTGTGGCGATTCTACCTGCTCTACCGGAGACCGGAAACTCAGGTAAGCAGTAACGTGTATAGACTTTCACAACTACGTCATTGGCGCCCGATCATCTTTGCTTCCTTCGTACTTACTCAGTCCGAGACACTGTAAATATTAGTTGGGTTTTGTATAAGCTGACCGTTCCAAGTCAATAAACAGCATATTCACTGCCTATTGGTCCCATGCTTTTACCACTCTACTTGCTGCTGGTCCACCCAATGCTCATCCGTAATTTCATCTGCATCTGATCCCCAGTATTTCCATACTTTAACTATGCTCTCAGTTTAACTGAGTGTGTGTATCTGAATATTGTCCAATCCTCCATTACTTAGGCGAACTGGATTGGAAGTTTCTCATTTTTGGAGACAGTCGATTACTACATGGGTAGACCATTATGTACTGTCGGATTTTACATGACAAGCAGCTCTTGTGAATGAGACACGTGTTTGACGCCTTCCAGTATATGGTCCGTGATATGTTTTTCTTCCGACTCGTGTCTGTTCCTATGTTTATGCGTGATGCTGAATCTGAGACTTCTCCGGAATCCCTATAGCTCGATTTACATTTTGCAAATCTGACATTAGTAACAGCCTCCATCAGTTTACCTGCTTTCCGAACTGCTTGGAAAATGTTACTATGGCAACTATTACGCAACCATTGAAGAACTATATGTGTGTGCACAAGTTTACTGTTTTCATTCACTTACAGGATAGCGCTTTTGTGTGGGATGACTTTATGCTTGTGACCAACTGCGAATTGCTGAACAATTTGGGCAACTTCATCAACCGGTTAGTTTCATACGGCGTCTTTCCTGGTTCTGTGCATTTTTGCATTCTGCTGACAAAACACCCCTCTGTTCTTATTATGGAAGAATATTAAGCCATTATTTCTGTCTAACTTGTGTCAAGGCTTCAGAGTCTTTCATCACCGAGTTTTCACGGTCGTCCATTAGTAATTCATTTCAAAAAATTTCGGCGTTATTTGTCTCGACCTGGTACACTGGGCGTTAAGGCCATAATTGTAGCACGCAAATCCCCCTGTCTGTAATGCTGGAAGTCATTCGGAATCCCAGAAACCGATACAAACGTTACAGACTTAAAAGAATCTACCTTCCTTCAGCACTCGGGTGAATTACCTGCAGGCTGCAAAATCCATCGGTGATCTTCAGTTACGTGCTTCTCGGCTTTTCAGCATAGATTGGCTCCACTCACAGGACGAAATCTCCACACAAAAATCTCAAATCTCCTCACACTACCAACAACGTCTACTCGTTGCCTGGGAAGATGAACAAATTGTATGAATTACTGAGAATATCGAAACACTAGTTCTGTGGAAAAGCTGATTACTTGATGCGATGAAAGATACGGTCATTTGGGAGAATTGTTGCAATCTACTCCGATCGTCATCATCGATGACAGTGATTCACTGGTGATACATGCTGTCGCACAATCATGATGGAAGAGGGCATTAACAAAGAGTAGAAAGGAAAGGGTAGGGAATTGGTGCGAAAAAGTCCCATGTCCTTTAGTAAAACTGTCAGGAATGTGACGCGTACACCTTGAGCCAGCATTATTATGAATACATCTGAGCATTTTGTCGAGTTAAGACACCCTCTAGGGGGCCTTTACGAACCTCACTCGACATAATCCCAACGCGCAACGACGGGCGAACTTTAGCTTATCAACACAATTAGAAATGACTGCGCACGTCACTTGCCCAGTCGTGTGCCATGTGTTGCAGGTTTTTTAGCAGCATGCACAGAGGATTACATGGGCCCTCGGCAAGAAGACCCCGCAGTATTCGGTTTGACTGAACCCACCTTCACTTGAAGTTTCCATTTCGTGGCCTGTCTCCAGCGAACCTTTAACGAACAATCGCTCAGAACGGAAAACACCGTTTCCCTGGGTAGACGGTGGTCGAGCATGTGTAGTACACGCCCCAGCTGCCTTATCCTGTTAAATTTCATGTATCGTTCTAATGGCTCAGAGTTGTCGCAAAGTTCCTGCTTAATCACCATTTAATTGTTTATTTTCTGCAGCCAGCTAACTCGTGGTTTGCTGCGAAGATCGAACGCCAAAAGAAGTCTAGGGTCTTCAGCTCGACAGCGATGGCCAGTGTAAGACTACTGGAGTAGTCCCACTTTCAAGGAATAAATAGCTGCATCTCTCAAGCTCTCAACCCACATTACTAGTAGCCTACGTTTGTAAAACCTCTATCCACTGACTTGACTGTTAGGAGACTCTGTGAATGTCTCCTGGACATGCTTCAGTACGACTCCATAGGTTACTGAATCACCCAAACCGTCGCATCACGATAAGACGCATTCTTTTCTTCTCTGCTTCTGGCGAACCCTCCTGGCCTTCATTATGGGAGCAGTAGACTCTTCACTATGTAAACCGGAAATGTTCGTGCTGTTTGCATTCGCCTCTTAGTATTCCCTCAAGAACCGCCAACTGTTTGGTATTAAAAGCCAAACCCAGATTCCTGATTGGCTATTACTCCTTTCATTCAAAGCCCAATGAGTAGTCTTATGCTTAATGATGTTTAGACTGTTATGAGCGTCCCATATTTTCCCACACTGGATGTATTGTTCTCAAAACTACTTGGGAAGGACCCCGGCCTATTTCAAGGTCAGTGGAACATGTTTTAAGATGTAGTGGACTATCAAGTGATTTTCTCGTCTGGGAATAATGATGCGTGCTCGGATTTTCATTTCAGAGTCCTTCCGGTTGTCCAATACATTCTTCCCTCCGTTTTATTTTAAGCCGTTTCGACCACTAGAACACTATCTGAATCCAAATTTCTTTGTCTTTTCTGATGAATACTGTGATTTTTGTCTCCTCTATACGTCCGCTGATAGTACTGTGGCTAAGTCTCCTTGTTTGATCAATCCTTTCTTTTTCAACACCTTACGTTTTTCATTATACACTTTAAGCGCCGTTACTTGAGGTTGCTCTAATTTCTACGCCACAAATTCAGTCTCTGGTACATGAAGCCTTAGTTGACTTGGTTGTTGTGTACGTGACTTGTCACAAGCTCGTACTAGTCAAACAAAAATTGCGTTGTCACGGTGTTTCAAACCTTCTCTTATCATGTACTGGCCAGCTTCTCCAAGGGCAATCCACTGTGAAATGGTCCACCTTCTGTCTCTCGAAGATGCAAAAGCAAACTACCATTCAACTATGTCGATGCTTCAATAGGCGAGGGAGGCGATATCATATGTCACAAATCCACGAGAAACTCTGCAATTAAATCCAAAATGCTAATGCTTGCGGGTACCAAGGGAATGCACGTTGCCATGTGAGCGATTTCTTACAGAGGCATCTGGGTTGTTTGATCTAGTTTCGTCTGAAACGCAAAGCGGAATCGCTGCTTCTATGAGGTACGCGGCGAACGTTTTCTCAAGGGTTTTTTTCACAATTCAAAGGCTGAAAGTTGACGCTTGGTTTGCACTTACAAGTAATCGGTGTTATGTCTTGAAAACGCAGCTTAATCGTGATTTCAAACCGTCGTCAGGCTGTGCATGAATACTGGTTTCGAAATGGTTCAGCGATGATTGTCATATCGCGTTGGTGCTTACTGAAAATACACGTTAGCCATTCGCCATTAGTGCGCGCATTGAAATGGCTGCACGTTCCTGCGCATAGGTCGATCATAAATTCAAATAACCCCTTGTGCATCTCCATTCCGAAGACGATCGAATTCGATAGGATATCCTAGGAGAAAATGAAAGTTCAGAAGTGACTTTTTGACTACACGGCATAACGGAAACAAAAAATAAGATAACTGCCTTACTAAGTTTGCTAGCAAAGTTCTTGTTCAAACTCGAATCCCTCACTCTCACCGTCCAAGTAGGGAAACATGATAATACATACATTCTCAGCGTTACTCTAAAGAACTATCCTAAACATGGCTCTACATTGACCCCACTTCTCTAGAATGACACTTATCTACCGATGTGTTTTTAACACCAATAGTTCAATGGTTAGTGCGCAGCCGGATCGATAAACAATCCCGCATTTACTGTAATCTCCTCACAAACAATCTTGACAAAAACCAGTCAGATATCGAATGCCTTTTCGATGCACGGAAACCCCATCAAGACGTTTTTTCGCCCAACGTCCTTTGACTAAGTCACTCACCACATAAAGATTGTGCGAAATGACTGCTCGCCGAGAGTGCTAGAATGGATTGCCTAATTGTCTAGACGTAAAGCACTCTACTATGTTGCAGTCGGTGAACAACTTCCACTTATCAGATAGAAAGCAATGTATTGTACTATCACTCACTCCATTGCGGATTCTAAGGTCATTTACCAACGATTTCCGCCAGAATGTCACGTACCCTTTCCAGGTTGCAGCACGGAATCAGCTAGCGTGAAGCAGAAGCCGTATAACTGCTTTGATGCGATGGCATGTCAAACCGTGTCACTTGTCGCCGGTTTTGATGGAGCCATTTTTCCAAACATTCACCAGTTGCTTTATGTAATTCAAGGGTTCGAACAGTTCTGTACGGTTCGGTGTGCTCTTAAGCACGTCCGTTTTGCGGACTTCAGCGGCGATATCGGGCTTGTGCCACAATCCTCTAACAACTATCTTCGTAATATGCAGACTGCGTCCGTGGAGTAGTCACGTGGTGTTGGTCACTACGATCCTTTTGTTTCAAAGGTGAACGGAAACAACGACAGTTTCCAGTTGCAAGTGGTGTTATTCGGCGATAAACGGGCCACTGAGCCAAACTTTCCGGTTGATTTGGTCGACTGCATTGTCGCCACATAACTGTGCTTTAGGTGTTGTCTACTTTCCTCTAGTTGCGTCATCCGTCATCATATTCAATTACTTGAGTGGTCCGCATTCCTTGAAATAACTACCACTGACGCATCTTCCTCTCACCTCTTCTTTTCTTCCACCCATAGTGCTCTGGCTTTCGTTGCTCGCTTCTTCAATGGTAAAATCCCAAATATGGATGGACTGGATCCCAGCGACGTTGAATTCCTGGCCCAGGTCGCTCAACTGATAAGATCGTACGCAATGCATATGGAAGCCGGCCGTTTGCGCGAAGGACTTCGACAAATTTTAGCAATTTCGCGTCTCGGAAACGTGTATTTTCAAGTTAACCAACCCTGGGTTGCGATCAAGAAAGAAGAGACGAAGTGAGACACGGTCATCTTTATGCTTAAGTCGGTCGTTGGTATCACTTTGGTAGTGGTTTGTCTTCGATCAGCTCTAGATTCTATACTTACCAGCACCCTGTATTTTTCGGACAGTGTGGATTTCCATAAAAAAAACAAGAGGAAATTGGAGCAGATTTGTTCGGAAAATCGCTAGAACGGCCACGTTTTTTGGCTGGCCTGCATTCCGCCAATCGATATTTAGAGAAAATCGAATCTTAATGAGTCAGGCAATCCTTTGCAAAGTAATAACCGTTCACCACTCTGGAATACATGATCTTGAGATTTCTAGTTAATCACCTTTGATCAGCGCAACTCACGCCATCAAGTTGAGTCTATCTTCTGCTGTTCATACTTGGGCGCCGAAAAGGCATTGCAGTTGAATGATTGTTTTTAGAGGGTAGTCTGCTTCTTTGTAATGTTCTCTCTCCCTTTTATACTGAAAATTCACCTTCGGGTGCATATAGCTTTACTTGCATTCACTAGATCATATATCATGAAGCGAATCTACAAACATCAGTGGTACTGCAGCAACCCTGTTGTTCAGCTGGGCAAATGGAAACGACGTTGTGCATTGTCACCGATTTCACATGTGGACGACGACTGAGTGAAGAAAGTACTAGTAGTTGACACTGATGGCACCAGCTGTAGGAAACGTGATGAAATTGAGTCCGGGACTGCGTGTGCTTGACACGCCTACATTTAGTGACTTCCGTTGTGTGTGTGAAGCCGATCGACGGATGCGTCAACAAAGTTCTCCTGGGACTTGGATGAATCTGACAAACGTTGACTTCACTGGGCTTGATTAAGGCAATCGATCCACGCTTGGTATTTTGCGTTGCGCTAAAATTAATCTTAACGGACAAGTTGAAATCAGATAATCAGTACTTTCGCTTTCTTGCATTTTTGACTAACATACGTAATAAGATGGAGGTGAATTTGCGAGTTCCAATAGAGGAACAGTACCGGAATTGCGGACAGTTTCAGCCAGTAAGACGTGGGCTCATGGTATGGTGGAACTGAAGGGGAAGGGGAACTCTAATATTGTGATCAGTTTCGTGTGCCTAGCACAAAGTAGAAGGCTTCTGTGCCTTGTCACCATACCGCGTATATTCAGGATGATGGAAAAGAGCGACGCTATTATGGATTCTGTGTCACCTCGAAAATCGTCTTTACCGAATTGTGACTTCCTGCTGTAGACCCCACTATGGCAGTCGATCTCAAGGTAGTTCAGTGGCTAGTCGTTCAGCTGTAGCACCCTTTCGGTGCCTAGCTACCTTGTTAACGGAAGGAGGCATGAGGACTGGGATACTACTGCCTCGAGCTCAATGATCAAAGCGCCGATCCACTCACCTGAAGGTGCGAACCGAGCACCCTTTGCCTAGCTACCTTGTTAACGGAAGGAGGCATGAGGACTGGGATACTACTGCCTCGAGCTCAATGATCAAAGCGCCGATCCACTCACCTGAAGGTGCGAACCGAACCTCTACATCTTTACCGCTCCTGTCTAGGCTTGGGAACCGGGCACTATCTCCCTTCGTACTTCTTTCAGGTGGCCTGGCAGCTAGGCACCGGATGCTGAATGATTATTATCAATTTTTCTAACTAGGCACTTGAAATGAACCAACTGGTAGTGATAGCTCTCATTCGTTCACGCCAATTCCTCTTGCCTGACTGTTCCAACCAAACAGTTCTCAGCGAAGTAGTGGGTTATGCGTCATCTTATGGAACGTGAATCACCTCCGTTATCCCAAAACTTGTAGCTAGACCTCATTGTTGCTCACCTGCTGTTCACACCAGATGTGTGCAGTCTTACGCAGTCATATGCAGCCAATCGATCGGATTCTTCAATCTGGGGAGCTCAAGTTTCACATCTTTATATTAACACGTTGCTTATTGAGGCCTTGTAAACTTTCCCCTTGATTCCATGGCTTAGCCAGTGTGCGTGATTATTTGGCCATACATACTGCTGGTGCCGAAGTAGCTGTCTGTTTACAGGTTCGAATAAAGCACGGCTGATTGTAAGACCGGGTTCTTTTTACCTTCAAATTGAACATCGTAGTTTTGCATTTCTGCGAAGGGAATCCTAATTCAAACGTTGGAAGTTGCCAGTCTATCAGGTGAACCATGAACCACAAGCTTACTTTAACAGACCAAGAATGTGTGGTCCACGTACTCCTTATCTTGAAGTGAGGCCCCGGACAGTAGTTTGAGACCATTGTGTGTTTAATTCTAAGAGCTGTCCTTTAGGGCGTCATTGGTAATGGGATCTGATGAAGACGAGGAGATCGGCTAACCCTGATGGACACCAACCACTCCATACGTATACATTTGTTCGGAAATACGGTAGTACAAGGATTTCAGGGTATTCAATATTTTCCTGGAACCTCATTTGTTAGTAAACAGCTCCAAGGTGTAGCGGTATTTGAAACACTTACAACAGCTGTGTGTATGACGTAGCCTCGCAGCTGTCGCACGTTAAGTAAATGAATTCGAAAACCCCTGCCTGTTCTTCACAGACAGTTTTCTCACCACGGATACCGTCGACGTGGAATGGTTGCCACAGGTACCTCAGGGGTGACGTTGAGCAAGCTTCTGCTGTTATAGTTATTTCATTTTTGTGAATAGCGACGATATTGGCTTTACCTGTATGGTTGGTGTTTATTTGGAGGTCCAAATGGCCTTCAGCTGTGTTACCAGCAGCCGGCTGCCAGTGCTGTTATGGTTATTTCATTTTTGTGAATAGCGACGGTATTGGCTTTACCTATATGGCTGGTGTTTATTTGGAGGTCCAAATGGCTTTCAGCTGTGTTACCAGCAGCCGGCTGCCATCTGTGAATAATGCAAGTCCGAACCTGAAATCTTGTTCCATTTAAAGTTGTCTAATTCGCTACTTTTATGGTTGCCTGCCCAACCTCCAGTGCGCTTCGATAGACTCGTTAGCAGTTCATTCACCAATTAACGCTTGGCACCCATTTATTGGGCGGTTCCGGAACAGATTTCTAAAACTTTCAGAAGTCGACGGAGCTTTAATCTCCAGTGAACATCCAGACCACCATTGTCGACACCCTTGTTCCGTAGAAACGGATTAGGTTACATTCATGGTTGACAGTATATGTCGTTTGACTTTTGACCACCTGCTCACACACTCCAAACTGTAGTAAATAGAATTTGTCGATCAGCACAGCCAAACAAGTTACTGAATCGTCATTAGAGCCATCGATCTGATTACACACACATCACTCAAGGACGAACGTGTTCATCTATTTTGATGAGATAAGGCAGTTGTGTCTAGCCTGAGTTGATGGTCCATTGGTTTGAACCCTGATACAACTGGAGGATAACGAAGTTCAATGCTTCCCTGTTCGGTGTCGCTAAGGCAGGAGGATGGGTGTGAATATATTACACACTTATTGGTATACCTGAACAACTAAGTGGAAAAATAGGACGCCCACACTGATATCCTACATTCAGCGGCATTGTTTTTAGACGGAAAATACTTCGTTCCGGTGATGTCATTTATTTTAACCGTTCTCTGCAGGCATGTGGTACTTGTTAGTGATCACCCTCTCTTAAAGAGGGGATAAAGAATTGTAACCCCGATTTTGGCGAAAGGAGGAAATAATCATCGACCTTTAATTAAAATTTCACTGCATAGGAGTCACAGAAAGAATGCACACACAGCTTGCGGACGACTGTCAATCAATTAAAGCCTCAATGAAATGGTCGATACAACGCGCGGATCGACAAGAATAGAATATTCGCATTTAGTTCACAACTCACATCGCATCTCATTCGGTTTGCGCAAAAGTTACACCAACTGCGCCTGGTCTAGTCACTAAATCCGATTCATGCGTCAAGTCCCACAGAGAACTTACTTATCATATTGAACCAAATGAAGTTTTTTATTCGCTACTGCTTCGCACGCTCATGTACATTTGCTTTACATGCTAATGCTGAGCTGTAACCTTGTGAATTAAACCATCACGTATATCGTCAAATGTCCGTAGCAACCCCCACTCTTGACTCGCAAACTACCCCGTGATCGTCCAACCTGTTCGTGATTGGGCTTGTTGCCTTTGCTGCAGAATCTCTTAACTATTTAGTTTTCTTTTTCTGGAAACCCCGTCTGCTACTGGTTTAACTGACCGCAGGAGAGAAAGGTGGTAGAAGAGTTACCTTCCCTTGGATATTACTATGGTAGCCCATTGTTCTCCGATACAGTTTTCTTATTGTTGTTCGTTATTGTTTCCAGGCCCAGAGCCGGTGTTGTCATCGGAGTTGCCGCGAATGTCGCCTGTCTTTTGGGCATGTTGCTGTACCCCTTCATGCCAACAATCGGACGGCAAATCTGGACAGAACAATGCAATTTGTCTACGGATGTGCTTAGTCTTCTTTCGCTTAGTCGTCAAGACTATAGGTTAGCACAACTCCTGCCAGCCGGGCACCAGATTGGCCGGGTGAGTTTTTTTTGTTTTTCACCTACCACTGCGTACTTTGGATTTTACGAAGTCTAACATGCACCATCCCCACCAAAAATCCCACTCCATAATACACTACTCATAAAGTTGTTGAACATTTATCGACAGCACACGATCGGTTTCGCCCTCCTCGAGGCTTCTCGGGTAGACACGATCCCCGAGTTTCAGTCAACCTTGTGTTCTACTTGAACCCAGATTGCACAAAATTAGCGAAATACACTCATTTGCAAACAGGTTTGGTTTTGCGAGAGACTCACCTGGAAGCCAGCTGAATCTCTCGTTTATGTTGCTTCCATAATGTTTTCTTCATATTGGGACGACTGTCGCTCGTGAGCTATTGCATGAAGTCGATGTGGACAAGAATGGTCATACCTTATTGGACTTTCTCGGCCATCTCCAGGTAGTCACTCGGGTTTACTTAACACATGACAAACCCTACCAATCTGTTCACAACGAATTTTCTGTGATCATCTAGGATGTGACAGACTGAATAGCATTTCTCTAGTTGCATGTTTTGTGTTTTGTTCTCTCCTGAGCCTTGCTACCACGCAGTCCTTGTATCGGGGGTTTCATGAAATCCTACTGCAGTGTACAAGTGTTTTTTACGGTAAACATGTGATACAGCTGGTATTTGTACAAAAGCGAGGCAGTTGTTTGTGAGTACTGTGCACAGTGAACGGGATGGAAGACCGTCAGTAACTCCGATCGTGAGGTTTTCCGTTATCACTATCCAGCCCGATTCATTCAGCCATCGTTTCCCCAGCATCTCACCGACATCAGCGTTTCACCGTTGGTGCTTGCTTTTCATCCATTCATTTTTGCAGAAGGACATTCGGAAAGCCGATGACGTAGCTGTTTTTCTTTAGTCGATTCCTAAACAGTCGCATCAGCATAGTTGATAACATGGATAGTTTTCGCAAACATCTGTTGACTTATGGTTGTTGGCTTGTTCGCTGAGCTGGGCAATTTGATCGCAATCGTTTCATCACCAGTCGAGTTGTGTGTAACACAACTACGCTCCCCAATAACGCACTCATGATGTCACCTCGATTGGTGATGAAACGTTTGCAATCAAATTGCGCAGCTCAGCGAACAAGCCAACAACCATCTGCGCTACCTGAGGTACCAACATTTTCCTCTATAGAAAACCTGTTGACTTATCCTGTTCGCTACGGGGGAGGGAGAGAAAGGTGGTGAACGTATACCGCGTTCTATTAGTTTGGAGCACATGTTTCGCGGTCTTGGATGTGACCAAGTCATTACTTTTCTCCACGTTTAGCCCACCCCCCTCTTCCGAAAAATGGAGCCCGAAGATATCAACAAGCTGTCCAAACTCTACGGTTCAGGGATGACGGCCAGTTCGGATTCGCCCTCTGGTGAAAGTGGAAATCGGAAATGACCCAATGCCAGTTTATGTGATGTTTTTGCTTGTTGGTTTTGTTTTGCATATCGGCAGTGCATTTGTCCCCGAATCCCATTAAAATGAACTCCTCGGATAAACCGCAATGTTCTTCTCTTCCGTTGATGGGCAGGCTCTACTGGACCGTTATTGCCATGCGTTTTGACCGATGGTGTTTTTAGGCTTCGAAGTGTGTACCCGCCGTTTGCTGACAGAGTTATGATCCACCACTTGACAGAGAATGACAGTAAAGTCTTTCGGAATTGCACTGTTTTTTAGGAATTGCCCATTTGAGCGGATGTCCAAACTAGTTTCTAGTCTGTTGCCCTTTTGAGGCACTCAGTATTCGCACAATGGAATTGAACTTTTGAAAGCCACGTGTTACTGATGGACTAAAACAGACAGGCAAAGTCCAAACTTTTGAGCCTCTTCTAGGCATCCAGGGGTATCAGCGATGTTAGGAAAGTATTCCATCAGAATTTTTCCGCCAGAGGTGTGATTGAATAGGTGGACAATGAAATTTAGTGAGCTGTGAAAATATGAACGTAGATTAGGGTTGTTTCTGGTTCGAGCATATACGCAACAAAATGCAAAATTTTTTGTGTAAAAAGTTTCGTTCCACTTGCAAACGTTTTGCAGCTAAGAGCATTGTGCGACCAGGGAGCTCCCTCCGCTGAGGACCCGCTTTAGCCTCAATATGTCGGAATGCCTGTGTTTTTAAGCTACGGCTGTTCGGTTGCAGAATGTTTTAATTGATGGTGCGAGCTACGTTATTGTGCTTTCTCCGCCGCCGAAGCGTGTCCCACGTCAAGACACCAAAGAAATTGGGTGACGGGCACGTTGTAGCTGCCTGCGCCTTTGTTGATCATTGGACCAGTAGTACAAACGGAGCTCTGTTTCTGGGCTGGGCGTCTTGATCCTTCTGGTACAAAAGCTGCCCTCTCGAACACTGTTTTCCCTATATATTTAGTTCCTAGCCTGTGTTTCATAATCACTCATCTACCAAAACCGGAGAATTTATCAGCCACCTTGACATTTTCAAGTATCCGGAACCTTTATGCTCTTCCCAGTTCATAGCCCGTAATAATAGTTTCTTCGTTCACCCCACTCCTGTTTGGTGCCGCACCCAGGTTGTTCGAATCGTCCTCATTCAGTTATAACACCTTTATGGTGCCTAGCTCCCATGCTACCCGAAGGAAGTATAAGACCTGAGATACTGTCAGACTGCCCAAGCCTAGACAGGAGCTGTCCAGATGCAGAGGTCGGATTCGAACGAGGACCCTTAGGTCAGTAAGTTCGCGCCTTAACCACTGAGTCATCTGGAGCTCATTTCAACATATCAAATATTCAGCTGCGTAAAGTGACCCGTTGTTTTCGACAAGGTCTCGTTTGGATACTACAATTTGAGTGTGAAATAACACAGAGCTACTTGAACGCTCAAAACTATCCAGCACAATTTTGGGTTGAATAGAAATCTAATCAAATAATCTGGGTTTTGCTCTTGTTTGATTGTTCGGTGGCCACTCGGGTGGCGTTGACCGTATTGGCCGTTTTTCGGCCCAGGGAACTTGACTCTCCAGCTTGGCTGCGGTCGTTTCAGTTGCCTAATTTGGTGTGTCCGATTGAATTGTTTTGACCTGGTTATTTGTTTGCACCACGTAGTTTAGGGTAATGTCTCCCTAATAGGTTTGAAACACACTTACACGGTCAAATTAGGTCTAATGAGAGAGCGTAACGGAACTGATATAACTAAGAAATTGATACAATGACGGTGGGAATCCGCTTCCACTGGCAGTGTCTCGTCACCCCATTCGTCAACTATTTGCGGTAATTCGTTGATCACCAACAATGTCGATCATGTAGAGAATCGGTAAGCTGACGGAGTGTTCAGAGATCAACGTTCTGAACTGCATAAGAGCTGTGAAGAACTATCTCGCTTTGTTGATAGAGTACTACTCGCAAGGTTATTGAATCCTTTTCGACAGCACATGACCGGTTTTCACCCTTCTTCAGGCTCATTAATTAGGCGCAGTTCTCGGGTTTTCCTTATGTTCTACTTGGACCTATTGATTTGTGCACTTATTTGGTTTTAACGGTAAACTCAACTCAATCCCAGCTGAATTTATCGTTTTTTCGGGTCGCTTAACTGAATTTGCTGCACAAAAGCCACCCCACGTTTCAGCTGGCACAGTTTTCG
This sequence comes from Opisthorchis viverrini, assembly GCF_000715545.1. Taxonomy (NCBI): domain Eukaryota; kingdom Metazoa; phylum Platyhelminthes; class Trematoda; order Opisthorchiida; family Opisthorchiidae; genus Opisthorchis; species Opisthorchis viverrini. Next base: position 825,762 of record NW_008751842.1, read on the forward strand.
AGACGTCGCAGTATATTTTCCTCATGGGATGCTACTTATAAGGTTGCTGAAGGCTCTTGTACACCTCATGTCCGGTTATACCCTTCTTCGGGTTCACCAGGCAGGTGCAGCCCGAGTTTTCGTCAACTTTATCGTAAACGAGGGTTTTACTCGCTTGTTAGAATCAAATCAGTGTGCAAATTAGAATATTTCGCAGATCTTGCTTTTTGTGTTGTTTCTGAGGTCATGGATGGATAGCTGAATTCTGATTGGCTGTTGGCGGTTCGAATTTCGCCAGCGAGCTGACGATGGATTTCGTCAGCTGGTGCACAGGTCTATCCAGTTGGTTTTTACGCCCAATATTTTATGGCTACATGGTTTACACTTAAACGAGATAGTTGAATTTGGACGCAAAATTTCCGGCTGGCGCAAATTGGTGAGGTGTCTAAACGCTTTGCATGATTGCCAGGCAATCGTTCACTCTAGGCAGTGCTGCGGATTTTCTTAAGATCATTGAGCTTTCCATTCTTCGAGTTTTTGTGCGCGCAGGCAACGCACATTACAGTATTAGCATTTTCTGGTGATGGAGCCGTTTCATTCAATGCCTACAGCATGATGCGTGTTGAGTTCGCAAGAGGCTGCTTCAAGTCCCGGGCAAATGGACCACTCCGGGCTCGGTTTTTCGCCGTCTCTCTATCCATTCGCATCTTTTCTCTATAGGACGATGCAGTCGTAAACCATGAATTTTTCTAGAAATACACTCATCTGCAACTCAATTTGGTTTTCACTCACGAATCAACTGAACCTCTCGTTTATGATGTCCTCCAGCTGAATGTGCTGCACACAGGCCGCCTCATGATTCAGTTGGCACGATATTCGAGAAATCGCAGTATATTTTCATCAAGGAAACTACTCACAAGGTTGCTGAAAACTCCTCGACAGCCCACGACCGGTTTCGCCCTTCTTGGGGCTCATCAGGTAGGCAATTTGGGTTCAAGTAGATCATAAGGTTGATG
>NW_008751842.1:827651-836384 GCF_000715545.1 Opisthorchis viverrini
CAATTGAGTCTCCCGTCGACAGCCCACGACCGGTTTCGCCCTTCTTGGGGCTCATCAGGGAGGCAATTTGGGTTCAAGTAGATCATAAGGTTGATGGAAACTCGGGGACTGCGCCTACCTGATGAGCCCCAAGAAGGGCGAAAGCGGTCGTGGGCTTTCGAAGAGTTTTCAGCAACCTTGTGAGTAGTTTCCTTAATTAATTTTTCTGTTCAAGCTCGTGACGGGTAGTACTTCCCTTCCTTGTTTCACAGACGCAAGTGAAATGTGGGCAAAACCGATACGGTAGAGTTTTGTCAGGGTGGAGACCACAATTCCGAAGTTCCATCGCGGAATCAGTCGGAGGAATAATTCTTGCCATCAGGCTCCACCCACCTCATCATCGTTTTCGATCAAGCTATTGGTTCAGACGTTTAATCATCCCATTTGCTAAGTGTAATAAGCGGAGCCAGAAGCTCTCTCCACGTTACTTCAGTCAAGTTCGGTGGCACTATGGGGATTATACACAAACCATTTAATAACTACAGTGACGGGAAATGAGCGCCTTCCTCATGGTGTGTGATTTGGCCTCACTGTGCACATCCCTTCGGAAATGTAGACGGAAACAGTTACGTGATTTGAAGTTGCGTGTGGTTTGACTTAGGCTCATCTAGGTAACGGAACTGATATGAATGAAATTTGAGGGATAGAGACATCACTATGGGTTCAAACATCGTGATGTAACAGGGCAACATGCATGTGGCAAGTTGAGAGGACGCACAGAAACTTGGGTTGGAATGGTCGTTCGGAACGCATGATGCATCATCATCATCATCCACAACACCAGTATTCAACACCAATGCTTCACTGCTGTACAACCATGATTTATTTGAAAGCCTTATTTTAAAGAAAAGAGTAAAGGTGGACGAGGAGGGGACTTGGTGCTAGCTTACCACAATCATTCCGAGGTGCCAGACATTCACTCAGGCAATCTGGATAGAAAGTGACAACAAGAACGCCACTGACATCGGTTGGCAGCCATATCTTGTAGTGTCTCCAACCAGGCACAGTGAGAATCAAGCGGTCCCTATCCTGGAAGGCGAGTAGCACCGACAGCACCCAAGCGTTTCGTGATCTCCTTCATACTCCTCTGCCAAGTCAAGGGTTGGTCACCTCTGTTTACGCCACTGAGTTGGGCATGGAAAAAAGTTGGGCACAGAAAACTATGGTGCGGCATACGCAACCAACGCAGCTTCTGGTGCTGGGCACATTCTTCAATGGGAGTACCCGTTGCACAACCGAAAACATGCCTTCTAACTGTCTCGTTATGGATTCGCCGACACCAACCCACACGAGCAATGGTTCGGAGACAACGAGTGTCGAACACCTGAAGACGTCTCAGGTCCGCTGCTCGAATAGGCTCAATCCCACAGCCATACAACAAAACGGCCCGCTCTGTAGCTTGATACGCATGATGGGTATGTTTTACTTTGCTTCAAGACTGTCTGATGCGAGACAACAGAGTGCCTTCAGTGAAATGGTCAAATAAGCTGAACGATCAGATACACTTTCAATCCATGTGTGAAAATGCAACACACTTTCATGGGCACACCAATGCTCATCGGTCTGTTTGTGGTCAATATCTTGGGAAGTATTTGAATACAGTTTCAGTTAGTAACCGCACCAAAAGCACGCCACAAATGTCTTGCAACACAACTTATTTTTGTTGAGTCCATCCACAACGATTATGTTATCGATGTGACACGGTGCACTCCACGTGGTGTTTACCGAGACCACCATTTGCTCATGCTACACGTGGTGTGCAAAAGTTGGAGAAAATTTTGTTTACACCAAAGCGAGAGAGGGCTGCGTAGGCGTTCTAAGTGTCATCAAAATGACCAAGGTTCAGTTGACCACAAAAATATCTGTCGGACACATATTAGTACAGGTCACAATCCTCCTTGTGAAAAGTTACTACTAGAGACAGAGAGTCTGGTATTCGGGAGCACACACGGGTTCTCACAACCAGAATGTCGAATTCAAGCCCTCCTTGAATCTTGAATTCCGAACACTGTGCCTTTCGCACTTCGTATGCCAAGTGTTTTAAATCGTTGGCTTTTTCTGAAGTCGGTTCCTTAAGGACATCCGAATTTCATTCTCTGTTTAACTGAAGTGAAACAGCACTGACAATGTTAGCAATGTAGTACAAAAGAATTTTGCTCAAGCGTACACATCAGGACGACTTTGGTAGCTACGATAAAATAACATACCGTAGAAGTGAACAAAACGTGGCATAGATGGTCCTTATAGTCGTGATTCGGAAGCTCTCGTCAACTCACTGATCCTACGCAGGCCCCGATGTTGTCGCGTCATCGCCCACCTCAACTGTGCCGATGGCACTGGCCGACTGGTTTTGCTAGAGACATCAGTAAATCCAATCACTTGTTCAAATGGCACCTCGAGATTCAAGGCTGAAGACATGCTTCAGCGATGAGATAACTTGACAACGGGCAGTAGTATTAAGGGAGAGTGGTATGCTCTAGGTACCACGTCGTATACTCAAGTATGGTTGACTGGCTACGACCATTGCACCCAAACCCTTGTAGACACCCATCCCTATTTGGAGTCCGAATATTGGCACCGGTGTGAATTTAGCCATTGCGTAGCCTTCGGTCCATGGCATGTGAAGTCTGACTAGCAATTCGAGTCATCCCTACTACACAGAGAGATATGCTGGTCAGTGGCACACGGACTGCAGCTGATTGTTGGAAAACCCTACAAGCGCCTCCTGTGACCGACCACGTTTTAACGGTGACAAGCTGTTGACGCAATTTATAAGCCAGTCTGTTCGCAAAAATTCAATGTGGGGCGTCCGTTCACCCACTGCACTGCTACCTTGCCAACAGAGATCGAGGTTACCGAAACATACAGCTACAAAAAAGCAGGTTTGGGTCCACATGGTTGAAAATATTCTCCACACTGTACCTTGTGATCGGGTTGTCTGAGGCATTTTGGATTGCTTAGGTATCTTTCCCGAAGTATTTCTGTATTGCCCTCCTACGATCTACCAATAAACCTAATGTGTCATTTACCGACTGACAAAGTCTAGACAGCGCATGATTCAATGGTCGATTTTGTGTACAGCAATCTCAGTAAACTGCTCGAAAGTATCCGAGTAGGCTAATGCCAAAACCAGTACAACGAGAGTACTTCGCTTCCGATATCTGCATACATAATGCAATCAGAGTTGGATAACGCTTTAGTTTACTCAGTTTTCATTAATACGTGCCTTGGTGTAGCAACATTCTAACACGTCACACGTAGATGAACAAGGATTTTAAAAGTTTCACAAAACAGATGGATGAGTTATCCTGTTTTCTGGGGCTTTCCGGCGGTCTTCTCCCTTCCCGAATCAACTAGCCTTATGGTTGCTCGCAAGAATAAACATAGCTTCTTGGGGCTTACCTTATGACCAAAAAACAAAATAAATACTGTATTCTCTAGATCTTCTAACGGGTTTCGGATGAAATTCATCTAATCTGCAGTCGAAATTAAGGTGCAACCCACGAAACCAATGAATTAGGCTATCTCCTTTTCAGTGTCCTAGCTTTCACATTAAGAGTACCGACAAATTTGTCCGACGGAGACAGTTAAGGATAGGGATGTGCCTAACATTTCACCATGGCGATGTGTGAACTTATACTGAATGCTTGCAACACAGGCAGCCGCGAGCGAATCACTTTTGTAGGGCTGCAGTCACGGGAACCAGTCACCATGAACGGGGATGAACGGGAAAATTGGATGCCTCATGCTACAGAGGAAATGACCACTCGGCCCCGCACTGACGATACCAATTCGATTGGTGATGAGACTGCCAACTACCAAGCTCGGCGAACAGACCAACCACTACAATGACCTATCTCGTGGAAAGTAACATGGCTTGAAGTAACCACAGAGAAAGGTGGGAACAGAAACTCGTTTGGGGGCGATGTCGCCGGGGTCTGTCGTGATACATTTCTGTACTGCAGCCCGACAGATAACCAATAACGGGCGGTCAAACAACTTAGGCACAAACTGCAGTCCGGTGGAAAGCAAGAGGCGGATGTGAATTTGACATCCGTTCGGAATACGGCAACCAAGTAATGGAATTTGCGCAACACGAACGCAATGATAGCGATTGTTAGGTGTGTGGGATCCTGCCATTAGTTGAAGGGATTTGTCAATCATTAATTGGACCAATAGCAATAGATGGCTTGCCTGAGAGTCAGTCTCTCTGTAATATGAAACTCCTACCATTATCAAAAGGCGGGTAATAATTGGGGCCACGTAATGCATCTGTTCCTAGGTTCATTTTAATCATTTATCCGAAACTTATTTCCTTGATGACCTGGTCTATCAACGATGACAACTATCACCTTCCATAGTACTCCCAACTAAAAGTGCATTTCAAGTTTCAAATTGCGATTGGGCTGAGCGGAAAAGTTTCAATATATTTTGCGAGAATTTTTGTCAGTTAAAGCAGCGGTAGCTCTCTGAAGCATTGTACTGTCAGTATATGTGTGACGAAATTCCATCGGACAAAATTTTCACAGATGCTCCTTTCCAAAACAGCACAGACCCATTGAATCTAAGCAGCTTAAACAGAACGTTACATTACGCCATGGTCTGTGAAACAGCTCCACACATTAAACACGGATTAGTACTATCTTGACTGCACAGTGAAACCCTAACTTATTCACTTGAGATCTCCGTTATATTCTATTTCTTTTCAGTTTACAGTGCAGAATCAGCTGGCTTGCAGTGGAACCACTGTGCGCGTTCTCATTTTCTATGATGTGCTCAGTCCATCCTATTTCTAGATCAAGTTATTTGTTTCAACTTATCCAACCGCTGAGTGCTCAGCGCACTGGATGAAGTCGGCAGTTCCGAAGTTTTAGCCTGTCTTGATCATTTGCTTCGGTTAAAATCGGGGAGGCATTAGACTTGCTTTTCAAATAATCTGCTAATCAGTTTGATACGAAGCCGGTACGATGGTAGGGAAATTATGTGGTGTTGTAACACCGTGTGTGTTATGCTCCAATGATAAACGAAATCAGCGGCGTGCGGATGCGGTAAGACTCAGTCATCGTTATCAACATCATTGACAGCAACACCAAGCGGGAGCACTGGTGTTTCACTGCCATACGACTCAGGCATAAATGGGAACATGCCGTGGTAACCAAACCAAATTTGAGAGGCAGGGACTTTACACCTTAGGAGGAAAATCATGGTGGGATAGAACAGTATTTCATCTGACAACGAACTTCAAGTATGTTTAAAAACAGGTTCGGGCCTTAAGTAATACCACTTGGAATTTTGCCACCTTTTGTAGAGGCTTGGTCCCACGGTTAACCAAGGGGAAACTGTGAGCTTCGGTATCAGCCAACCCGATAAGCCTATAATGGACCCAGTTCTTTCAGTAACATTCTGGCGAATTCCAAATCCACCGAAGGTGAATTAGCGACCACCGTGAAAATCCACTTTTGGTTGGTGTCACCAGTCTTGCTAGTCAGGCGTTGTTAGATTGACCGTCAAATATATGTTAAAAACATAATCATATCTTTCGACCTTATGAAATTCGTGCGGGTTAGAACCATCATAAATAACCCAATCGAGCAATCAGTGGCGCTAGTGCATCAAAGCTATTGCCTTCAATGCGTAGCCACTCAATTTCCGAGCAAACTAAACATAACTTCGCCTCTAATGATTGGTTGTACATTCCACTTTCGCGTTTTCCGGTGATCGAAACTGTAACGGATACATCTAATGTGGCTATGGCACGCAGTTTTTCGCTGGTAAATTGGTGGATTGATCAATCGACCGATCGATTGATTGATTGATTGAATGATTGATCGATTGATTGAATGATTGATCGATCGATTGATTGATTGATTGATTGATTGATTGATTGATTGATTGATTGATTGATTGATTGATTGATTGATTGATTGATTGATTGATTGATTGATTGATTGATTGATTGATTGATTGATTGATTGATTGATTGATTGATTGATTGATTGATTGATTGATTGATTGATTGATTGATTGATTGATTGATTGATTGATTGATTGATTGATTGATTGATTGATTGATTGATTGATTGATTGATTGATTGATTGATTGATTGATTGATTGATTGATTGATTGATTGATTGATTGATTGATTGATTGATTGATTGATTGATTGATTGATTGATTGATTGATTGATTGATTGATTGATTGATTGATTGATTGATTGATTGATTGATTGATTGATTGATTGATTGATTGATTGATTGATTGATTGATTGATTGATTGATTGATTGATTGATTGATTGATTGATTGATTGATTGATTGATTGATTGATTGATTGATTGATTGATTGATTGATTGATTGATTGATTGATTGATTGATTGATTGATTGATTGATTGATTGATTGATTGATTGATTGATTGATTGATTGATTGATTGATTGATTGATTGATTGATTGATTGATTGATTGATTGATTGATTGATTGATTGATTGATTGATTGATTGATTGATTGATTGATTGATTGATTGATTGATTGATTGATTGATTGATTGATTGATTGATTGATTGATTGATTGATTGATTGATTGATTGATTGATTGATTGATTGATTGATTGATTGATTGATTGATTGATTGATTGATTGATTGATTGATTGATTGATTGATTGATTGATTGATTGATTGATTGACTGGAACCCTCAGACGCTATTTTCAGTCGTCTGGGAGGATTTTGAAAATGACTAAGCAGCCATCTTTTCAGGGGTGTTTGTCAGACTTCTCTGAAAACCCAAAAATTAACTTATGACTGTGCGTAAAGCAGTATGTAGTATGTTACCTGAGACCTTGATACACATCAAGGACACGGTGATAAAAAATACATAACTATAAACTCTGTAATTCAAGGTGATGAAATCCTAATCATAAGTGCAAACAAATTTTTCCTCTTTAAATGAGAATGTATATTGCGTTTGTTTGTTGAGAAGGTTGAAATTCGTGATAGAAACTCCATTTACCGCTGGCTTTCAGCCAAATTTGTTTCATGTCATATTTAATTACCAAATCACGGTAGTTACCGAACTCTTTCCTGTGGTGACTACACCAATCATTTCGGGGGGTGAAAATCATGAAATTTTGTGAAATCTAACGGACATCCACACTAATCTATTAATTTAAAAGCCTGTATGAAATTCAACCCTCTAACACTTCGCTTCACAATTATAGTGCAGACATGCCTTACCCGTAAAATGGGTTCATAGTATTGTGAGATGACTTCACACTCCATCCACGTGAAGAGTTAAGAGCTAATTAGTTGAACGTCCACTCTGTTTATTATTTGTACAACGGGTTACAAAATTATGCCAGTCAATGAATCAACATCAGTGAGTACATTTCGGGTTTACCAAGTGAAGCTTTGCAAAACTGGGAGCAATATTTCATAAGTCGTCCATGATTGCGGCAGTAGCTGGTGTCGTGAAACGACTTCACGAAAAGGGTTTCGGCAAAAGGTTGTTTACAGTGGCTTTAAAAGTCTTGACTTTTTCCACGTTGTTCTGACTACGACCTAAAGCTGCCACCTTGACGTGGTGGTCGGGCTTCAGTGCTGCAATGATCCCGCGGGCTACAGTGGCTGGAACTTTGCTCCACAAGGTACAACCATGCCAGTAAGGCCAAAGGGGACCAGCTAGACCAAGAGCAGCGAGACCCCGCACTACGAGTAATCGTGGTACGAGGCGGTCTGGGGGTAAAGTTGTACTGTCCTCTGCGACAGGAGTGTGAAGGCAGTAAGGCGACCATCATGTCCATATTTATGAAAGCAGCGATGCTGCCTTCACCCGAGGAAGAACGGGTTAGAAAAGGTCGGCCCCAAAAACCGCACACTCCGATCGCCCAACGGTTGACCGTGACCGCCGGCGCATTATCCAATACAGTCGAAATACTTTTAAAACCAATGAGCCCAGTGCTGCTCAAAAGGCACCTGCTGTGCGCAACCGGGTCAGGAATGAGACAGTAATGCCTTATTCCCTGCGCCCTCGGGTTAGGCCAACCCCCTGCAGCCGAGCAGGTCAGACTATTGAGTCGTCGGCTCCGGGCGGGGTCCCCGAAGTAAACCCTACATTCTCCCACTGCCTCGTGGGTCAGACTTTTGAGTCAGAGGCTAGGACCAGGGTCCCCGAACAAAACCCTACGTCCTCCCACTGCCTTGTGGGTCAGACTTTTGAGTCGAAGGCTCAAGGTGGGGTACCTCAACCAAACCCCATTCCTCGACCTGGGCAACCGGGAAGTATCATTTACCCTTTTGACCCCTTCCCACCGCACAAGCAAACGTCGCTGGGCCATTTGACTGTCTTCTAACCGAAGGGCCTTAGGCTCCTCGCTGCCTACAAACATTTAACAAAATAACACCTTTCTGAATCCACGAGATCCTTTCTATATAGGAGCTTTTAACGTCCGTACTCTATGTCAAATTGGCAAACAGGCAATGCCTACTGAAACCTTGCACTCTCTTAAAATCGATGTATGCTGTGTCTCCGAAACACGCATACAACACCCGAGCGTGGTTCTACATCTCAGAACGCCAAGAATGAACTCAGCTCTCTCACAATTCTCCCTCCGTGTGTCCGGTGACCCAGAAGCGATGACTCGTGGAATATATGGCGTGGGAGTTGCACTCAGCCCCAGAGCTGAACGCGCTTTG